>NC_056735.1:897890607-898033107 GCF_019279795.1 Protopterus annectens
ATCCAAGGTTCCAGGGCATAAGCACCATCCCCCACTAGATGGCCATACAGGATGTGCCCCCTGGCAAACATTTGGTACAGCTGTGATGCATGCCAGATATGTGAGTCATGATAACTTTCAGGGCTGCCAGCATACACATTCATGATGATGCCCTGGGCATTGCAAACAACCTGGCAGTTGATCAAGTAATACCCCTTGTGGTTGATGTAGACTCTACCCTCTTCACTGTGTACATGATACAGTCTATAGCACCCAGTACCTCAGGGTAGGGTGCTACATGGTAGAAGAGATGCATACGGCTGGCCCTCTCCTAAGAGGTATGGGGTAAATAAGTCTGGTCACTGGCATGTGTTTGCATGGCAGCCAGGAACTGGTATTGTACCCCTGATGCAGATGCCTGTGAGACTCCCATCATGTCCCCATTTGGTCTTTGAAAAGTACCTGCACATAGTATTCTAAGGGCTACACATACCTTTGTTTCCAATGGGATGGGTTCCCCTCTGTTGCATCTGAGTTGATGGTGGCAGAGCTCATTGAGTTCTTGTAGTATGTCCCTGTCCACCCTGTAGCTCTCTAAAATCTCCAGCTCATGTAGCTCCTGGAAGGTTACCCTAGGCCTGAGGATCCTTCTCCTTCTCAGTCTAGGATTATTGCCAGTGGCAGCATCAGCACTGACCTTAATGAAACAGAGCAGCAGCAGTTCCTAGCATTCTGTCAGTTAAAATTCCCAAGTCTGCACTCCAGTGGTGCAGAGTGTGGGGGAAAAATCACAGTGTAGGGTGTATGCATACTTTATAGTGCTCGGTCACAGATGCAACCTGTGTGATTGGCTAACTATGATGCATTCCACCTGCCAGGTACATCACTGAGGGATTTGAATTGGCCAGTGTAAGTGGAACAGGGGTTATCAGTATTTTCTATCTGATTGGCTTGCCCAGGCAGTTTCTTTTTTTTAACTGCCTTCCATGCTAAGCACTATGGTGTGGTGCACAAAAATGCTGCACTGGTATAAACACTGCTCAGCAATCTGGACACCCCCCTGATGTGCAGGCATGCTTAGCAGAGCTCAGACCAACTAAAACAAGTGCCCCACAGTACAACAAAGCTTAGCAGCACTGGATACCCCCCCCCGGCTTAGCTGAGGTGCTCACCGCTCAAATGGGCACTGCTGAACTCCAATCAACTTAAACATATAGTGACACACCCCTTTTTGATGTCAGCTAGCTCTTCTGTGGACACCAACAAGGTTCTGGTGCTACACAGATTTAATCTGTGGACACAGTAGCCCATTTTTGCTATTCAGTAACCTCAGCTCATTTGCATACAAATCCATGCATGCAACCTGGATACTTCACTATTCCAAGGCCTGCTTCCTTAGCAACCACTGAAATCTACCATTGCACATATTCCAAGCAGGGTCCTGTAATCCATTATCCTCACATATTTTTTATTTTTACTTTTTGTACTTTTTAATAATTTGTTTTTGCTGCTGTGCACTGAGCAAATGTAATATGAATATTAAAAAAAATACTTATTGAAATATTTTACAAAATTTTTTGGGCACACAGTGCATAGATTTGTACATAATGATGCCTATTATGCACTTCTTGTCCTTCTAAATGGTTTTTTACAGCCCCTGTTCCATTTTTAATTTTTTGTACACCAACATGGGGTCTGCAGGACTGGCTATCTGCTTGCTGTGTCATTCCAGCACCCTAATTTGCATGCAATTCACCTGCTTATGAAGTGATTTTTGCATGCCATGGACACGTCCATGTCCACATGCATGTGCACACTCTTCTGCTCTGTTTACTGGTCGCAGTGCAGCTTACTTCCATGCAAGCTCCATGCCACTACGCCTACATGGAAAATCACTCCATGTAGACTTTACTGAATTCCCCCAGAGTCTATTTGATACTGGATAGAAAATCTATTTTTTATGATATTGATTGCTATGGTTGTTCTATTATTACATTTCTTTATAATGTTCTATTTATTTATTTTTTTACATATATGTGGTATAGAATAAGACTTGTAATTTAAAGGAGATATTTACATGTCACTGATTTCTAATAGTCTTTATTCACTAATCCTAAACTGAAGTGTCTGCACTTATCCATACATGTAAATATATTGTCAAAGGTCTTTGAATAATTAAATGTTTATTAGATTATTCAATATAGGGAACAGTTATACATGTGAGTTTTCCTTGTTATTAATAATAATAAGTGTAAATGTTGGTAATTTAATGAATGCATAATGTTTTATTATTGTATTTCAATTAACCCTTTATACTTAATTTGTTTATTCAAATTGTGTATTATTCTTTATTAAAAGATATACAGATATTAATGCATCTGCAATAGTCAGTGTGTGTTAATACAGCTTTGCCTAATGATTTTATTACTAGATTTCCTTAAACTCAGTAATCTGGGGTGTTTACCTAGGTAAATGGGGAACATAAATATCCATGATTAGAGCTATTATTAATGAAGTAGCATTATGTATAAATATATGTTTTTGTTGACTTGTTTTACATTTTTTATAATCTCTTTTTAGAAAGGAAGAATATAAATTTAAACATGTAGGAGTCAGTTTTGACACAACAATATATTATCTTTTAAACCAGTTTTCAATTAAATATATTATTAATATTAACAGTTGAAATATCAGAAATAAAAGGAAAGCACTGATAAGATTGCTGAAGCTAACCAAAGATGATATTTTCTTACTAGAGAACAAACTAAACAAGGATGATATTTTCTTATTAGAGAGCCATGCATTAGAGAAAGATATTCTTATTTTTATATAATATATCTTGTGAAGTTATTTCTTTAGCCTCATCTGACTAGAAAAGAAATACAGCCATACCATAGTAAATTTCTATTAGTTTCCAAATATTGGTTCAAATGTTGCTTAAAATCATTTAGAAATTTTACAGACCTTATTTGAAAGGAAGCTTATTTATTGCTTATGATTTTATTTATTTAGTTGTTTAGTTAGTTGTTTTGATAAAGATGATATATGTTTGATCTAAAGCATTACATTTGTTTCCCTTGAATAAGTTCTTTAGAAATGGAGCCTTAATAATAATTTTAAAGATTTAGTGACTAAAACAGATTCAAATTCACTTTATGTTATTCATTTTTCATTTGTGTATGGTACACAGACATGTCTAGATAGAATATATTTATCTCAAGATTTAATTGATAAGGCTAATTATTTTATTTTTGTTTTTCATTTGCATTATCAGATCATAATGCTCTATCTTTAAATTCAACCTTGTACCCAAGAAATGTTAATGTTATCTATAGAATTCTGGATTATATGACTAAATTGAAAGAGTTTACTCAATATTTAAATGAAAAGATTGATGATGTTTTAAAATGTAATAATGTTTTAGTGAATAGAGTTATATAATGGGCTACTCTGAAACTGCATATTAATGATAAAATGGGTAGATGGTGTCATATAAATAAATATAGGGGAAAATGCCACATTTAAAGTCCAGGAACATCTTCATAAAGCTAAGCTTGAAAATCTTAAAGGAGACGGTTATTAACACAAATATCCACAATGCACAGTAATTACCCAATATCAGGAGATTTACACTCATAATCTTCATAATTATGCTTTGACTTCTAAAATGTTATACAGATTGGAAAATAGAAGTACAGTATTAAATAAAAAAGTTCAGATTAATTCTATTTTAATCCAGTAACAAGAAAGACATATCGGATATTGAAGGAAAGCTAATATTTATGAAATATCACAAACAATTAAATGAAAAGAAGAAGGTTTATTTGAATGGATATTTAGTTGATACTTATCTAAATAAAGTATCCTTTTGAAACTAAATGAAAGCAATTACTTTATTAAACAAACTAATTTCATTAAATGGACTAAAGGACTCAATAAATTAATGAAAGAAAGAAAATCTGAGGTATGGACAGAATTAAAGCAGAAGTATATAAACTTTTTGATTCTAACATACAAGTTTTAGTCAGTGAAGCATTTTTACTGATTAAGAACTCATACATGTTTATTCATCCTAGAGATATTCACAAATGTTTCCAGTTATTAAACAAGACAAAGATAACAGAATAGTTCTGTCATATAGACATATTGTGCTTCTAAATGTTGATTATACACATTTACCACAATTTTGTCCTCAAAATTAAAATATGATTGAGTTTAGTAGTGATATGGATCAACATGGATTTATTATTAATTTACTTTCTTATGATAATACTAAATGAAAAATGAATTTAACAAACTTTGCTAATTATAATAATAATAAAAAGTTAAGGTTAATTAGTCAGGATTAGAAACTTCCTTTAATTCATTAAACTGAGAATATTTATTTAAAACTCTTAAATATGTTTGCTTCCTTGATTTATTAATAATACAACTCTAAATTCTCTAGCAATTCTAAAGCCTGCATAAAAACTAGACCTTGTACTTCACATTTTTTAATTTCAATAAGGCAACCAAACAAAAATATCCTCTCTCATAAGTAATGTTTGCTTTATTTAAATTGTTTGGAAGTACTATTAGAGTTAACCAAGTAATTGAAGGTTTCAGAATATCTTATAAACTTTAATGTAGAATTCAGCTATTTGTTGATGAAATTTTATTAACACTTGGAAATATGAATAATTCTATATATAAAATTAACAAAGAAATTATTGCAATTTATTTTATTATTGAACTTATATGAGAAAAGGGGAATCTTTGTAATAAATTAACAACGTATTCCAGCTTTACTGAATTAATATATATAAAATTAAGGTAACCCTGAAATTAAATATTTAGGGATATTAATCAATTTAAATTGGAATTCTGTTATAAATAATCACTTTTATAATTTAATTTGTGGAGTAGATAAGTTAAACACTGAGAAGAAAATAGCTTTAGTTTTGAATAGAAATTAACTTTAATCCAAATAATTATTTTTCTTAATATTCTAGAGATTTTCAATCAACAGCATTATTATTATGACAAACTAATTGACCATTAGAAATAATGCTAAGGTCCCTTTTTGGTACCCTTTGAAGTACAAAGTTTCATATACTATTCATATTAGATTGTGCGAAAATGGAGGAGGGGTTAGATTTCTAAATTTGAAATTATATGTCTTAGCAATAATAATAAATATAGTAGTTGTTTAGTTATATTTTTCATATAGAAGTCAATGGAAAACTATTCAAGAAGAAATTCTTAAGTTATCTTATAAGGATTTACATTTCAGCACATTAAAATTTAATAATAGTAAGTTTTCCAGAAGGAAACTTTTTTACAATTAAATCAAATCTAATGTATAAAACTGAGTTAAAAATTATATTTAAATTATCTTTGTTAAAAATTACAATTTTCAGTACTTCCAACTGCTTATTCTTTAAAATCTATTGCAAGTCAAAAAAGTAAATACTTTTGTATAAAAATATTTTGTAGTGTGATTGTTTTAAAAATAAGTCACTATTAACAGTGGAACACTTTTTAAAAAAATATAATCAAACATTTCTGATACTTGAGTGGCACAGGTTATTGGTGGGAAATAAAATGATTATCTAAATCTTTACCGTACATATATACATTTATAGCTGCTATCCTTAAAGAAGGCAAACCAAATGAAAGTTGTTTATCTTAATTGTATAAGTTAATTTAAATATTAATAATTTTGATAAAAATGTTGGAATGTTTTGGAATCTAGTGGTTTACTAAATGTATTTGATGAAAAAAACAGAATGTTATTATCAAAATTATATGGTTCAACTTCTTTAAATTTATACTAGAAAATGTTTATATGGAAGCATACTCATAGAGTTTTTATAACTCCATATAAGTTATTTAATAAATGAAATATATCAAACATGCTGGAGATAGTAGAAAGAGGTTAAAGCAGATTGGATCCATTTTTTGTTGTGAAAAGTTATATTATTAATGGATTGTTATAGATTTTTCTGACAACTGTGATTTTTAAAAAGAACTATTAATGAATGTACTCATTCTAATACAAGTTAATCATAATGAATTTAGGAATTTTTGGAGTCTCCTATCAGTGGTTAAGAAAGCAATAAAAATGGACATCTGATTGTGGACCATTATTAAAGATGTTTTTGAAACTTGCTGCTGTTTTATGTAAAAATGTATTTAATTCCTGTAAGATGAAGCTATTTAAAAACTCAAAACAATTCAACACATGATTGCTGGACTAAATTTCTAAATATGAGGATGCATAAAATTTATTTTCTTTGACTATCATTTATATTGTTGCTATAATACTTATTATGGAAAGTTGACATTCTTCCTTTCTTTATAAATACAATCAATATGTTAAATTTTCAATAAATTTATTTGAAATGGACAAAAAAAACTGATTGGTCATAAGCTCTGAGCATAGACTGCCAATAGAACTTTGTGCTTCATACTGCCAATAGTGAACATGACATTAGAATACAGACACTCACCAGCCCCTGCACCACCTTAGCAAATGCTAATGCTGACCCTTCCCCAAACCTAACCCAACACTTTACAGTAATAAAAACCTTCCAGTAACACAGTTACTACACAAGGTACATTCTATTTTATTATTTTATTATTTTATTTAATCTAAACTTAATTTTATAACTTAAGTAAATTTGAAGCTTATTAGCATCTTTTTCTTCCTTTTGCTTTCATATATTATTTTTGTGACTTTACAAAAATGTTTTCACATGCATTTTGCTTTATATCAGTATGTGATCTATAATGCAGAAATTATTAACATGAAAGTTTCGTGAGAAAGTTTATCTGGACAACTTGGCATATAATTCTAATTTGTTTCCATAGGTATATTATTTTTGATTGATTTGCAAGCATTATTAAATAGATATCCTTAACTGCCATGTTCTCTGTTATTGTCCTTGACTTTTATTCATAAAAATTTACCATCATGGCTCCATACCTGGGGTCATTGCTATGGTGGAGTGATGGGGAGATCTGGTATCCAAGCATCCTTTGTTTAGAGCTCATTAATATCAATTTGGTGATGGAGGCTGGAAAATGAGCTTCCCGTTATCATGTTGTGGTGATGTCCTTTGCTTTGCACTTGTGGATACATGTTTACCTGTGTAATATGGAGCATTATTGCTGGTAGTGATTCTAGTGTAATGCAAATGAACTACTTACATGATTTTTTATTTGGCAGTGCTGACACATAACTCAGATCATTAAGATGAATATGTAATTCTAGCAAAACTGGAAAACTAAAAGTAACTTCTTCAGACTGAAAGTGACTTGACTTTATAATATTATTTAATTTTAAAGCAGGGCTTTGTTTATATAGGTTTTTGAAGTGAAGGTTTTGTATATTATATAATAAGATTTGCTTGTAGCATTGTACATTAAATATATTATCATATTCTTGTTCATTTTTTAATCAATAGATTGTCATTTAATAATATCTAACTATATGATGCTAATGGTATGATTTATAATATGTACATATATATATATATATATATATATATATATATATATATATACATATATATATATATATATATATATATATATATATATATATATATATATGATGTTTTCTAGAGCAGATAGCTAAAGTCAATGAGTATGGCTCCTAGTTGTCATGTTTTTTTTTCTTGCTCTTATCTCTGCATATGAGAAATATGTATTTTGTAAACGAGCATCTTGTAAGAAGTAGCTTGTTATGCTAAAGACTTATGTAGACTTGTTATTTATAATAATGAGTTTAACTATATAATTAGCTCCTACTGGGATAGATTAGAGAATAATATATAAATAGATGCACTGTTGGGTGAGCTTTACATGGTTATAATTTAGTTCATTAAAGTTTCAAGTATGTTTTTGTTTGGATATTGCAGATTTGGCTCACAGATTAAATGCTTCTTTATAAATTAAATAGAAAAGACTTTTTTATTTGCTTATAGAATCTATTTGAGACTGGATAGAAAATCTGTTCTTGACAATATTCATTGCTGATATTGACGATTGCTATTGCAAGTTATATTAATACATTTGTATGTAATGTTCTATTTATTTCTATTTTTTTGCATTCATGTGGCATATAATTGATTTCTAATATGCTTTATTCACTGATCCTAAACTGAAATATCTGCACTTATCCATACATGTAAATATAATATCAGAGGTCTTTGTGTTTTTATTGTTGTATATAATAAGACGTGTCATTTAATTAATGTATATTTTTATTATTATATTATTTTAAGTGTTTAATTTTACTTAGATTAAGGTTATTTAAATTCTTCTATTATTCTTTATTAAAAGATACTAATGCATCTGCTATAGTCAATGCATGTTACAACAGCTGTGTGTAATGATTTTCTTACCAGATTTCTTTAAGCTTGGTAATATGGGATATTTAACTAATGGGATAGGTAAATATGGAGCATCAGTGTCCATGATTGGAGGGATTATTACTGAAGTAGCATTATCTAAAAATATATATTTTTGTTGACTTCTTTTACATTTTTTTAACTCTTTTTAGAAAGGAAGAATATAAATATAAATTTAAACATGTAGGAGTCAATTTTGATGCAACAATATATTATTTTTTACATCATATTTTTCAGTTAAGCATATTCTTCATATTAATATCTTAAATAGCAGGAAGAAAGAGCAAGCATTGAAAAGATTTCTGAAACTAACTGAAGATGATATTTTTGTACTAGAGACCCATCCATTAGAGAAAGATATTTTATTTTTATTTTATATACTGTAAATTATGAAGTGATTTCTTCAGCTTCATCTGACAAGAAAAGTGCAGCCATACCACAGGAAAAAAATATTCAGTTATGCCAATAAAGAAATCCAAAGGGATGTACTCTGCTGCCAACATTAAATATACAACACATTATACACACAAACAAATTACTCTTGTTTTAAAGGTATTGATTCAAAAGTTGCTTAAGATCATTTAGAAATTTTACAGACTCATTGGAAAGGAAGCTTAGTTATTGCTAGAGATTTTATTTAGTTTTTTAGTTATTTATTTTGATAAAGTTGACACAGGTTTGTAGAAAAAATTGGATTTGTGACCCTTGGAAAAGTTCCTAAGAAATGGATCCTTAACAATAATTTAAAAAATGTAGTGACTAAAACAGATTCAAATTCACTTTATTTTACTAATTGCTAATTTTTTTAAGGTACGTGGCCATGAATAGATAGAATATACTTATCTCAAGATTTATTTGATAAGGGGACTTCCAAGATGGATGCACACTAAGTAACAGCTTGTTTCTAGCTCTCCCAGTATAAAATCAGAAACTCAGCAGAGAAGGCCAGTAGACTTTTGTTTATGGGTAAATTTCAGTAACTGGCTAGTAAGTGCACTGCCTGGATGCCAGGAATAAAGAAATACAGAAGACCAGGAAAAAATCAACAACAAAAAGGGAGGAAGAAACACTGAAAGCTTTGCAACCTTCAGACATGACTTCCAATAACCTACAGGTAGATATACGACAGCTGCGTGGAGACCCAGTTAAACTAAACACTGATGGAGTATATCAGCACAAACAACAAAAGGGTGGAAACATAGAAGAAGCTTTAAACAGATATTCAGATGAGGTGATAAAACTGCAGAAATCAGAGATTGGAAAAAAGAAAAGGCTGGCTGAATATGAGACTTCTCAGAAAGAGATGTTTCAAAAAATAATATAATTAGAGGACAGACCATGTAGGGAACCTGTGATTTAAAGCTATACAAGATAAGCTGGAAGGAACAGACAGCATTATTTTTATGGAAGCACAAATAAGCAACTGGACTAGTATTCTACAGCAGGAGTTGTTAGTTGAAAGGGCATATTGCGAGTATGCTCCATTCCTAGCTATAAGAAAGCAACCAAGATCATAATTGTAAAGATGCAATCCTACCAGCAAAAGGAGTTGATTCTGACAAACCTGTGACAAAAAGACAAAATACTAAAAGTAGAAGACAACAGAGTATTTGTGGAGAATGATTACTCACTGTAAAACAGGCAGAAGAGTTGTAAATTAATTCCATGATTCAGGGAATGTTGAGACACGGGTGTTAGATTCAATATGCTGTATCCAACTGTCTTTAAAGTTTTCTTCCCTGGAGGGACAAAATAATTTTTTGATGAAGTATATGTTAAGATGGAAATACAAAAGTTTCTCTAACAAAAAGTGAGCTGTGAAACAGAAGGAGATTCTGCTTCTTGGTCTTCTGGTAACACACCTGTGAAACCTTTTCCAATATTTCAATGGAAAATGGAGAGAAGAAAGGGAGCACAAGGGTTGACAAGAAGAATCAAGAGTACATTAAAAATGAAGCAGAGACAAGATTTGCGCACTGCAGAAGAACAGTAATAAAACCAGCAACTTAATGTGGGATTACAATGCAATAAATATATTTGTGAAATATGACAGAATAAGAAAATCTGGAAATATTGGACTTTTTTTAAATTTCTTGGATTTGTCTGGGACTCTAAAATAATGACCTACTTCTTGCCATTAATGTTTGGAAAAAATGCTTTGGGGAGGGGAATAGAGGGGAGAAAGCTAACTGTAAGGAAAAGAAACATTTTCTTAATAGTACTGTATGTGTGGCGTATGGTTTTCTTTGCATGCTATTTTTATGTGTAATAGGGATTGTAAACAAGTGCTGTTGTTTTCATTTTCTCCTCTCGTCTTTCTTTCTTCTTGTTTAGTTTTCAGAAATACAGACGATCTTTCTCTCTCTCTCTCTCTTTCGGCATGCAATGTGAAAAAAAGCCTCATTAAAAGGCATGCCAAAATTAAAATGAATGTGCTTTTTGTCATTCTTGCATGGGGAAATGACTGTATTAAGGACATTAGCTTGATTAGTTTTAAGAGAGAGAGAGCAAGTAAATGAAAAGAACATTGAATATTATGAGGCTTTTTTCCTAGGAAATGCATGTATACTTACTAGCAATTCTGCAGCTGATCTTCAGATTTAAATGGAAGCAATCTAATAAAGAGAAACTGGCTGTCTGGTTCTCATGTCTCCATGGAGACAACCTGATAAAGAGAGACTGGAGACAGTCTGGTGGAAGGGGATTGGTTGAGGAAAAAGAAAAAAAAAGAAAGGAGAAATTAGCTAGGAAATAATGTTCACTGAAAACAATCAGGGGTTTCCCAGCTGGGAGGACTTTAAAGATAAGACAAAAACAATTAGACATGAAGTAACATTTTCCTCAGTTTTTTTAAATGCAACGAGGATATTCATATAAAGAGTTTTTTTTTTTTATTTTCTCACTTATCTCTTTTTCTTTGTTCATTTTTAAGAAATGTAGGCACTGCAATGTAAAAACTGAGTGAGAGAGGAGACGTGGAAGAGAGAGGAAATGTCTGGTTAAGAGAGTATAACAAAAGAAAAATCAATGTGCTTTTTCTCATGCTTGCATAGGGAAATGACTGGGTTAAGACCCTAGGCATTATCCAGTAACACATTTCTTACAAAGCATGTAAATGAAAAAGAATATTGATTATTTCAAGTTTTTTTTTCTGGTAAACAAGGTACCCTTAGCAGTTTTGTGTCTGGTTTGCATGTCACTAAAAGACAATTTGATAAACAGAAATGGCTTTGTGAAAGTGTTTACTGAAAGCATTCGAGTGTCTTATCAGCTGGGAGAGCCATAAAGACAGACAAAATCAAATAGCACTTATTAATAGCACAGGCTGTATCATGCAATGCAGCATGACTAACCTTTCTTGCTGGTTATCTCTAGTCTGTCTGTGTGGCTATCAACTTAGAACGGTCTTATTAGGAAGCAAAAAGCTTCAGTATTTGAAGATGTACATAGTTTTGTGTGTTATTACTAAGTTAATAGGTTTTGGGGGGTTGGCAGGTTTGTTTGTTCTGTTTGAGGGGTTTCAAAAACAGTCATTTAAGATGTGGCATAGGCTCAAATGGGTATGACAAGAAACAACTGTGTAAAAGACTAACCTGCTGAACAGTATATACATGTAACAGAAAAGTTGGAACTAGACATTTAACAAAAAAGAAGTTATACATAAAAGGTGGTAATAATAACTATATAAGAAAATGATGCTTTCTGTAATGTCGTTCAAGCTGCATGGTCTTACAGATAACTATAAAAAGAAAGATTAGTGAACTCTATTAAAAATGAAGAGAGCAAATAGTTATGTTACAGGAGACACATCTGGAAAGAACTCAACATATGAATTCAGAAAGGGATATTACTTATAGGTGGAGACTGGAATTTGGTTTGCAACAAAGAAGATGTGTCTGGGAGGCCTAGAAGGGAAAATATATCAAAGGAGGGTAGATTTTTGAATATTTTTTGAAAATGTTTGGCATGGAAGATGTAAATTCAGTGCTAGGAGTTTGGAGTGAATTTACATATTATTCTCCAAGATACAAAAACTGAGCTAGGCTAGACAGAATTTATATCTCATGGAATATGTGCATTTCATTGAAGATCTAGAAATACACCCAAGAAGTAATTTACATCATGGGACAATTATAACTAAAATAAAAATGCAAGGTAATGAAATAAAAGTGAGACCCTGACACTTTCCTACCTATCCGCTAAAAAGAGAGGAATTTAAGGAATGGGGGTTGGAATTTATTCTGGAGCTACTAGAACAGATAGAAATTTCTTCTGAAAATATAGCTAAGGAGTAGAATAAAATTAAAGTGGAGTTTAAAACTAGGGTGGAAATAAAGAAAAGGGAGATATGGTTAAGAAGTAACAAGAATTATTTAGAGGGACTGACAAATGCTAAAGTATTGCAAAATAGGTGGAATCTCTCAGAAGAAGAAAATGAGCATCTGCAGTATACTAAACAGAAAATAAGGGATTACCTCAATAATATGCACAAGTTTAGAAGGATTGCTGTTAAGCAACTGTTTTTGATAATAATTGCAGAGCACAAAAACTTTTAGCACAATGATTCAGCCAACAGTAAGTGGAAAGGGCTGTCACCAAGCTTATGGAGCCTATAACAAGGAAGATAACAAGTGATCCTGTAGAAGTATTAGAACTATTTTGAAAATTTCATAAAAGTTAGTATAAAGCAGAGAGATATGGAAATCAAGAAAAGCCACAAATGGAAATATTTATGGAAGAATTAAATATGTCAAGGTTAGAGGTAGATGAGGCTCAATTACTAACAGTTAGGATAGAAGAGATGAGATCAAAATGGATATGTATAACAAATCTACAGGAAAATCCCAGGAACAGATGGTATTCCTGTGGAAGTATAGTAGCTAGGAGGGAAAAACACTGATAATGATCTGGAAGGTTTTGTTTAACAGTATTTTCAGAGGAGGAGATGTATCAGCATCCTGGAAAAAGGTGGTGCTAATGGTAATACCTAAAGAGGGTAAAGATCCATCAGACCCAGCTTCATACAGGCCCATTTCAATACTAAACCATGCTTATAAAGTGTTTCTGTCTATAATGGCTAAAAGAATGGCAAAAGTGATACCAAAATTGATGCATATGGATTGGTGTAGTTTTGTGGATGGGAGATAAACATTTGACAGTATTAACAGAACACTGATGATCTAGAGAGAAGCAGAATGTAAGAAAATACCACAGTTATTGGTGGTTCTTGATGCAGAGAAAGCATTTGACAGAGTAGACTGGGACTTCATGAGCAGGGCAATGGAAGCATTTGCTTTCCCTGATACAATTATAAGGTTGATTAGGAGTATATATTGAGAGATCGGAGGCAAAAATTAAAGTAGGTGGGGTTCTGTCTAATAGTTTCTGATTGAGTAGAGGAGCCGGTCAGGGTTGGCAGTTTCCCCTTTGTTGTCTGCATTATATTTAGAACCATTGCAAAGAAAATCAGGGACTCAGAAATTCAAGGATATAATTGGTATGGTAGTCAGGAAAAGCTGTCTCTGTTTGCAGATGATATTATTTTATACATGACAAAATCAGAATGGGACATTACCGTGTTGTGGAACATTTTAATTTAGTTTCATATCTCCTTGGGATACAAAATTAATGAAGCTCAAACAATGGCAATAGTGGTAAATTATGTACCCACACATGAATTGGTCAAACAATATCCATATTTATGGAGACATGATAAGATGAAGTATTTAAGAGTATGGATTTGAAATGACTCTGTTGTGGCAGTTAACTCATTATATCCAAGTGATGCCTCCAGGTGCATCTGTAGTTAACTGCTACTAATGCCTCTAGGTGTCAAATATTGCTTGTTCATACTTGCATCAATAATTCCAAAATCATGCTATGTACAAGCTTTTAAAAGATTCCATGTTAAAGCTTACACAATGGCAAACTCAACTGTATTAATATTTGACCTCTGTCTAGTGCAGGTAAATAGATATTAACTGTTGTTTTTACAGTATTAATTTATAGAAATTTAATTTTCAATTTTTTTCTAAATATCTCAACAACCAAGTAACACAGACAGAACTCCTTAGCTTTATATGAAAGCTCTCAGCTAGATGAACAAAATGCTACTGTACTTATATACTTATGTATGTAACTTGAATGGTTGCTGAGATATTGTAAGTAGTTTACAAAATATTACAAATGTAATAGTTACTGTGTTTACTGTGACTTACACAACTCTCTTTAAAAACTAGAACCTAAAGAATACTACCACAATAAAAACTGTTTGTGTTGAAGAGTTTGCCATTCATACTACTTTCATAACCCCTATTGTTCTAGAAATATGAATATTTGTTTGAAATGTGAGGACATTATTTGATTCTGTCAAAAGGCGTAGGCTCTCCCCATTGGAAGTTACAGTGCTGAGCTCCATTAGAGTGAATGAGTTAAGGATATGTCAGAAGAGACTAAACAGATGAAACAGGAAGCTTTGTTATATGGGTATGGATACTAAGATACAAACAATTAAAATGTTTCTAGTCCCTGTAATCCTATGCAACATTCAGGCATATTTTATCAACCAGAAGAGAAGCTGTGGATAGCAATTAAGATAGAGTTGAAGGATTGTATCTGTGAAGGGAAGACAGCATGGGTTAAGTGAGATAAGATGATTCTTCCAATAGAACAAGGCAGACTAGGATTACCCAATTTGAATGGATACTTTAGAGCAACACAGTTAATGCTCTTATACATAGCACAAACAAAAAACTATAATAGAATGGAATGATGATGATACAAGGGGAAGGTCAAGAAATAATGAGAGAGTGGGGTTTTGGATGCAGATTCTTAAGGAGAACAAAATAAATCATACAGAGTGTTATATTCATAAAATAGCAGGGAGTATTCTAAGAACTAAACCAGCATGAGAATGGTGAAAAGAGATTCTGCTGACAGGGATGATTGTGGTTACAGCGGGGCTTGAATTTATTGGAAAAAACTGGCAAAGGAACCAAGGTATTGGGAGCAAAAACTAGAAAGGGAAAGGTAATAGAATGAGAAGAGGCCAAGAATTTGTTTGGATTGCAGGTTAGAGACTACCTTCCCTATCAAGGATTGATATCAGAGTATAGGCAAAGCGAAAGAAATGGGGGGTCCTAAATGAAAGATCAGGACAGGTAGAGTTTTTTTTAACAGAACCTAGAACAGAAGCTGACATTAAAAAAGAATAATTACTAGAGCATATAAAATATTGCATGATAATTATAAGAATCAATCAGAGGAGCTTAGAAAGGATAGAGAAGATAGACTGGCTAAACAATTCACAAAGAGACAATGGGGGATATATGTATATCTCCCAAATATGTAACAAAGTGTAGAAGATTTAGGATCTTTACATGGTTGTGGATACATAGATATTTTTATACCCCTTCCTCAGGTGGATAACAAATGTTGGGAGGTGTCATGGGCAAGAAAGAGGTGTCTGGCAACATATTTTTTGAGAGTATAGTGATCTAACCAACTTTAAGAATTCCCTGTGAATTTCTCTGTTGGAGATGTTGGGTGAGTAGATTTGATTGACTGAGGAGATAATGTTTTGGAACTATGATACAGAATCAGAATTGCCTAGACATAGTAAAGCCTTGCTGACTCTAATTATAGTGGCTGCCAAAATAGCAATTACTAGAAAATGGAAATCAAAGTCTAGACCAACTTTACTAGAACTAGTGAATATTGTAACCGAGATAAAACAAGTGGAATTGGGAACTTTAGAAAAGGGACAGAGAATACTACAAAGAAAAAATGGGAATTGTGGGAACAATATATGCAGAGAAGCAATGAGGTTTAAAATGAAGGATTTGAACGAGCCATATAATGCCTAACTGACAGTGTCTGGATAGATTATAATTGATGTATAATGATTGCAACTACAGTTGTTTCAGTAGTGTCTGTGATGTATAATGTTTGCAACTTAAGTGGTGTCAATGTTGTTTGTTTTGCATTTATATAATGTAAGATTGCCTATGTCATACGTGATAATTTAATAAATATGTTTATTGAAAAAAATATTTATATGATAAGGCTAATTATTTTAAAACTTTTTTCATGTTCAATACAAGATCATAATGCTCTATCATTAAATTCAACTTTGTACCTAAGAAATGTTAACGTTGTTTGCAGAATTCCAGACTATATGAATAAACTTAAAGAGTTTACTCAATATTTAAATGAAAAGATTGATGAATTTTTAAAATGTAATAATGTTTTGGTGAATAAAGTTATAACTGACTGTGGCAGGAAGTGTTAATGTATATTATGGGCTACTCTGAAACCGTATATTAATGACAAAATAGATGGTGTCATAAAATAAGTTTTGGGAAAATTATATATTTAAAGACCAAGAAGATCTTCATAAAGCTAAGCTTGAAAAGCTTAAAGGGAAAGTTAATAGCACAAACATTATTACACACTAACTGCCCAATATCAGCAGATTTTGCCTCATAAAACAGCACAAACATTATTACACACTAACTGCCCAATATCAGCAGATTTTGCCTCATAAAACATACATTGCTTTACAGAAAATCAAACTTCATTATTATGCTTTGTCTTCTAAAACGTTATATAGATAGGACAATGGAAGTACAGTATTAAATAAAAAAGCTCAAATGAATTCAATTTTAATCCAGTAACAAGAAAGACACATAAGAAATTGAAAAAAGCTACTAATATTTATGAAATGTCTCAAAAATGTCAGTGAAGAGAAGAATGTTTATTTGAATGGATACTTAGTTGATGCTTATCTAAATAACACATAATTTCTAAACTAAATGAAAGCAAATGACTTTATTAAATAAATTAGTTTCATTAAATGAACTAAAGAACGTGATAAATAAATGAAAGAGAGGTAAAGCTTCAGGTATGGATGGAATTAAAGCAGAAATATAAAAAAAACATTTTGCTTCTAACATATTAGTTTTATCAGAGGAAGCATGTTTACTTATTCAGAACTCATATTTCCTCCATCCTGAAGATATTCACATATGTTTCCAATTATTAAATAAGACAAAGATAACAGAATAGTTCTGTCATATAGACCCACTTTGCTTATAAATGTTGATTATAAACATTTTACCACAATTTTATTCTCAAGATTAAAAAATATTATTGGGTTATTGTTGATATGGGTCATGATAACAATTAATTTAACTGATTTTGCTAATTATAATAATAAAAATGTTAAGGCTAAGTAGGTTAGCTATAGAACAGCCTTTAATTCAGTAGACTGAGAATATTTATTGAATAACCTTAACTATTTTGCTTTCCCTGATTTATTAATAATATAATCTAAAATCTCTATAGCAAATCTAAAGCCTGTATAAAAACTGGACCTTTTAGTTCACAAATTGTTAGTTTCAATAAGGGAACCAAACAAGAATTTATTCTCTCCTCACTGATGTTTGCTTTAATAGAATCCTTTGCAAGTAGTATCAGTGATAACCAAAAAAAAATGGAGGTTTTACAATATGTTGTAAAAGGTAATTTTGCTTAAGATTTTATACATTTTATATCAACAGTATTACTGGGTGGCCGCGGTGGTGCAGCGGTTAGCACTGCGGCCTCACAGCAAGAGATTCTCTGGTTTGATCCTCGGCTGGGGTGCCTTCTGTGCGGAGTCTGCATGTCCTCCCTGTGGTCATGTGGGTGTGCTCCGGTTTCCTCCCACATCCCAAAGACATGCTGTAGGTGGATTGGACACTCTAAATTGGCCCTAGGAATGAGTGTGTGCATGTGTGTGCCTTCTGTGGAAGGTTGGGTGCCGGGTTGGCAACTCGACACCATAAAACTCCACTGCCAATCATAAAGCGGACAGTTGATCCGCTGTGGTGACCCCTAACAGGGAAAAGCCAAAAGAAGAAGAAGATATCAACAGTATTACTACCTGACAAACTGAATGAACATTGCAAATGTTACTAAATTCCTTTTTATGGTCTCCTTTGAAGCATAAAGTTTCATATACTAATCATATTAGATTGCGTGAACGTGTGGTAGGGAGTAGATGTCTTAGCAGTAATAATAAATATGGCTGTTACTTGCTTAGATACTTATATGAAGTCAATGGAAAATAAACAAGAAGAAATACATAAGTTATTGTATAAGGATTTACATTTTAGCACAGTAAAATTTAACAATAACCATTTTATTGAAGGAAACTGTTCTAATTAAATGAAATCTACTTTATAAAAGTGAATTGAAAAAACAGAGATATCTACATTACCCTTGTTAAAAACTGAGATTTCTAATATACCAGTTGTGTATTCTTTAAAATCTATGAACATCAAAACAGGATATACTTAGAAACTTCGGATAATAAAAACAATTATTCTGTGGTCTGATTGTTTTTATAATAAATCAGTATTAAGTGCAGAAAATTTTTTTTAGAAAATACAATTGTAAACATATGTGATACTTGATTTGGATTCTTTATTGTTGTTAAATGATTATCTAACTCTCTTAATTAAAGATGAAATGCCATCTATACTTTACGTGTATACATTTATAGCTACTATCATTAAATAAGGTAAACCAAATAAAAATGTTTATCTTTATTATTTAAGATAATTTTAAATAATAACAATTTTGATAAAACCTTGGAATTTTCTGGAATCTAGTGGTTTACAAAATGTAAATGATGAAGTAAAGGCAATCATATCATTAAAATCACCTGGCTACACTTCTTCAAATTTATACTGGAAAATGTTTATCTGGAATTCTATTCAAGTTTTTATAATTCCATATAAGTTAACAAAATGTAATAAAATAAATATGCAACACACTGGACACACAAGAAAGAGGTTAAACAGATTGGATCCATATTTTTATTGAGACAAGTTTCATTCTTAATGGATTGATATTGATTTTTTTCTGACAATTGTGATTTAAAAAGATAAACATTATTAATGAATGTACCCATTCTAAGACAATTTAATCATAATCAATTTTCAAATGTTTGGAGTCTTCTAGCAGTGGTTAATAAATCAATAAAAATAGAACTCTGATTCTGTATCATTATTAAATATTTTTTTTGCAACTTGCTGCTCTTTTATGTAAAAATGAAACTAATTCCTGTAAGTTAAAGCTACTTAAAATTTTAAGACAATTCAATGCATAATAGCTTGAGTAACTTTCTAAATATGAGGATGCATAAAGTACATTTTCTTTGATTATCATTTATATTCTTGCTATAATACTTAACTTGGAAAGTTGACATTCTTCCTTTCTTTGTAAATACTGTAAATATGTTGAATTTTCAATAAATTTGTTTGAATTGAAAATAAGAACTTGATTGTTCATAAGCTCTGAACACAGACTGCTAACAGAACCTTGTGTATCATACTTCCAAACGTGAACATGACATTAAAACACAAACACTCACAACCCCCAGAACCACCTTAGTGCACCCTATCTGCCCCTTCCCCAAACCTAACGCTACACCTTACCACAATAAAAACTTCCTTGTAACACTGTTAGTACACAAGGCACATTCTATTTTATTATTTTATTTCATGTAAAATTATTTTCATAAGTGGAGTGATTTTTGAAGCTAAATAGCCTATTTTCATTTCTTTTAGTTTATATAGTTTATATATATATATATATATATATATATATATATATATATATATATATATATATTATTTTGTGACTTTACCAACGTTTGTTGCATGCATGTTGCTTTCATCAATAATGCAAAAGTTATTAACATCAACAGTATCTAGAGAAACTTTATCTGGACCACTTAGCATAGAACTCTAATATGTTTTCACAGGTATATTATTTTTGAATGCTTTGCATGCTTTAATAAATAGATATCATCACCTGCACTGCTCTTTACCATTGTCCTTGATTTTGATTCATAGAAATATTCCCATTGTGGTCGTTGCTATGGTAGAGTGATGGGGAGATCTAGTATCAATTCTCCCTTTGGTTAGAGCTCATTGACATCATTTTGGGGAAGGAGGTTCTTGTTGTCTTGTTGTGGTGATGTCCTTAGCTTTACAGTTGTAGTTACAGGTTAACCTATTTCAGAAGGAACGTTATTATAGGTAGAGATTCTAGTTCCATGCAAATGAAGTATTCGGTTGAATTTTTTATTTTGCAGTACAGATGCTTAGCTCAGTTAATTGGGCACATAATATGTGTGTTGAGAATGAGTTTCTTAACAAAATAGTAAATGAATATATATATATATATATATATATATATATATATATATATATATATATATATATATATATATAAACTTCTTAGAAATATAAGGATTAGATGAATATGTGATGGTAGCAAAACTGGAAAACTGAAAATAAATTTTTAGACTGAAAGTTTGATTTTGTAATATTATTTAATTTTAGAGAAGGCTTTATTTATGTAGATGTTTGAAGTTTAAATATTGAATATTAAGAACACTTACAAGATTGTAGCATGGGACATTAAATATATTATTATATATTTTTTTCATTTTTTTAATCAATGTATGCTCATTTGGTTATATCTAACTTTATGATACTCATGATAAGATTTACAAGTTTTTTGTTTATATATATATATATATATGGGTCTACCTGACATGGTTGACAGTTCATATGATCGACACTCATTTGGTCGACAGTTCATTTGGTCGACAAGCAGATTTGGCTCCTTCCCCAATGTTGTGCAACCCTGGAGTTGATATATATAGTTGGGGGGGTGTGGGGGGCACAGACCCCCACATGGGGGGGTGTGGGGGGTGAGGCCCCCCACCTAAAATGCTTGTCAATCAAATGAACTGTCGACCAAATAAACTGTCGATCATTTGAACTGTCGACCATGTCATATAGATCCATATATATATATATATATATATATATATATATATATATATATATATATATATATATATATATATAT
The DNA here is from genome assembly GCF_019279795.1 of Protopterus annectens. Classification (NCBI taxonomy): domain Eukaryota; kingdom Metazoa; phylum Chordata; order Ceratodontiformes; family Protopteridae; genus Protopterus; species Protopterus annectens. The sequence goes on from NC_056735.1 coordinate 897,911,913, forward strand.
ATAACATATATGTATGTGTGTGTGTGTGTGTGTGTGTGTGTGTGCTATTTTTTCTAAAACAGATACATGATGTCTTGGAGTATGGCTCCTAGTCTTCTTATTTTTTTGCTCTTATCTTTCCATATGAAAAATACATCTTATAAATGAGCATCTGGTAAAAGGTGTTTTTTCATATTAAAGATATATGTAAACTGAAATTTATATTAATGACTTTAACTATATAAGTATGCCCTACTGGGAAAGATTAGAAAATAAAATATAAATAGATAGATTTTTGGATGGTTGTGTTTTAAATGATTATAATTTAGTTCATTAAGTTTGCAAGTATGTTTTTGTTTGGATATTGTAGATTTAGCTCACAGATTAAATGTTTCTTTATAAATTAAATAGGAATGAATATTATATTTGATTATAGAATCTATTTGATTCTTCATAGAAAATCTATTCTTGACAATACTGATTGCTGATATTTCTGTTTGCTATCATAAGTTATATTAATAAATTAACATGTAATTTATTTATTTCTATTTTTTTTACATTGATGAGACTGTTAATTAAAGGAAAATGTTTGCATGTGATTGATTTCTAATATTCATTATTCACTGAACCTAAACTAAAATATCTGCATTTGTCCATACATATAAATATGTTACGAAAGTTATTTGAATAATGAAAAGTTTATTAGAATATTCAGTGTTGGGAAAACTTATGCATATATGTTTTCCTTGTTGTTAATAATATATAGTGCCAATGCTGGTCATTTAATTAGTGTGTAAATTATTATTATTATATTATTTTAATTTAGACTTTAATTATACTTTAAGTTTATTCAAATTCTGATATTATTTTTTATAAAAATATGTAAATATATTAATGTAGTCAGTGTATGTTACAACAGCTTTACCTAATGATTTTGTTAGAATATTTCCTCAGGCTAGGTAATATTTACAGATGAAATCTTACCTTTCCAGGCATAAAATTAAGATTCTAAGGAGGAAATACCTGTTTTCTAGGTGGACAAATATGTCAAACCCATTTCAAAAATTGTTTGACTTGATGACAGGAAGAAATGGGAATCTAAGGGCAGGCATACAGAAATGGCCAAAACATGAATCTTAAAAGAACAGTAAAAATGGCCAGAGATAATAACTCACACAAATATTTTAGAACGAGAGGCACCCAGGCCTTAAAGGGGTCCTGGTTCCTACTATGGCAGAAACTAGAAAACGTTTTTCACTTACACCTCTATGACTTCATAGTAGTACCTTTTAGCCTCCTTTGGCTTCTGCTGAATATCTTCAGAAAAAAGGTGCATAAAGGATATCAAAATTCGATCATCCAGGTAGGCAACTGAAGTGTCTTCAAGTTGGGGTGTATCAAGCAATCCCTGTCTATTGTGAGTGATGCCAGTCTGTGGTGAAGCCTGTGGTAATTGCCCTTGGCCATTTTCAAATGAAGAAAGAACCACTGTTGACTGGGCCAAAATAGAGTCACCAGCAGTATCTTATGGGAGTACTTTTGGATCTTTAGAAGAACCCTCTATATCAATGTAAAGGGAAGAACATCATAGAGGAATATTTCTGTCCATGGAAATGAGAAAGCATCTGTCTTATAGGCTTGATTGCAAAGCATCCTTCTGCAGAATTTCTTTAACTGTCTGTTCTGAAAGGATGCAAGGCGATCTGTTTGAGATGTTCCCCTCAGTTTATTAAATTTGTGGAAGGCCCTTAGAAGTAGTTTCCATTTGTGTGTGTCTGGCCTAGTTGTGCTCAGCTTGATAGAATGTAGAAGCATTGAAAATTCAAATGTAATTAAGTTTCTATTTTACAGGCCATCACAATACCTCTGTAAAGTGGATAAGATCTGGTACCCCCTTGTTTGTTTATATACCATATCATGGAGATGTTGTCTGTGATAACTTGAAGAGGTCCTGGAGATCAGTAGTGATTCACAGCTTTTTCAGCATGGATAACTGTCGATATCTCTTTGACATTTATGTGGTTTTGTCTATACTGTTTGTTCCACAGAACTTACACTTTCACTCCAGGAGAAAGAGGCCCCAAGCAAAGTCTGAGGCATCTGTTCTGAAAGACTTAGAATGTGGTAGAAGACAGAAGGTAAGACCAGGATTGACAGTCAACTGTTTCACCCACCACGGTAACTTCTCCTTACAAATCCCAACACTGGAACATGAAAATATAAAGGGTGATGATGTTGTGATGACACTGACCTGAGGTATCTAATTTTTCTCAACTTATTCTGGGTACTGGAGTCATGATAATCATTGAAGCTGTGTTCTGGCTATTGGAATCATGATATCATTGAAGCTGTGAAACCCAGAAACATGTGAATTCCTTCACAAGTATGAGAGACTTGTTGGAAAAGGTCAATAGGTTTTCTGTGTACAGTTCTACTTTGTTCAGGGGAAGGAACACCTTCCCTATTGATGTATCTAAAAAACATCCCAGAACAACTATTCCATGAGATGGGATGAAAACTGATTTTTGTAAGACCAGTAGAAACCCCAGACTGAGAAGGAGTTTCATGACACATCTCTGAGAGTCTTGATAATTGGAATTAGAGTCTGCAAATGTAAGATAATCCTCCAAATATGGAAAGATGTGTAGTCCTTGAAGTTTGCAGTATGCAATTACTGGAGCAAGACACTTTGTAAATAACCTTGGTGCAGAAGATAGACCAAAGGGTAAGACAGAGAACTGATAATGTGTGCCACTTACAGAAAATATTAAAAAAAAAATCTGAATTCCTTGCTAATAGCAATGTGATGGTAAACATCTTTTTGTGATATGATTAGTAACAAGGTTTGGAGGGAATAGCATTTTGAAGTTTGGGACCTTTATTTAGATGTTTAGAAGGGAGAGGTCTAGAACTGGTCTCCAAGTTGCATCTTTCTTTGGCATCAGTAAGATTCTTGGCTTAGAACATTTGCCTATCTGATCTGAATGCACTATTCTATTGCTCCCTTTAACAACATGTGATCCAACATTGGAGGAAACAGGGATGTTTGGTTAACAGGATGAGGAAGAATTCCCTGAAAAGGAGTGAGAGACTCTTGCTGTTATTTGTTCCTCTTTTGGATGATTCTCAAAACCTATTTGTCAGAGATAATCTGATGCCACCAGGAAAGATAAAAGCCTAGACTGAAAGGCTCTATATTATAAGATTGAAGGTTGAAAACATCGAACACCATTTGGTCGACACCATATGGTCAATGTCTTCAAACATCAAACTTATAAAACCAACAAAAAGAAAAAAAGAAAAAAGTACCCTAATGGGTTTAAGGAAGGGGGAAGCCCCCTGCACCCCCCACATGAGTCCCCCACACCCCCTGCTACTTAAATATGCCAACTCTGAGACCGCACTAATTATAGTAAACAGAAATCTCCCCTTACAGAGATTTCCATTTACACGTTCGATGTTGTGCACTTTCGCTATTCTCATGTCGACAATATCAGCTTCGATATTGTCCACTTTTGAGAATATAATATAGACCCGACTGAGGGGTAGATGGCCAGGCTAGGGAGTGGTTTGATGGGTCAAATAGTCAATCTGAATTTTTGAGATGTCCTTGATTCTGAGGAGGCTTTTCCTTTCTGTTTAGAGGGTACTTGTCATTAGCTTTTCAAATCATGTTTCTTAGTATCTTATTGCTTACTTTTTTATTTTTTTGAAAAAGGTACTAAACTGGAAAGAAAATTTTTATTTAACTTAGAAAATTGGCCTTAGAAATGTGCTGCCCCTCAAAACACTTTCCCTCTTTCATCAAATCATTTAAAAACCTTGGCAAGCCTTTGCTAAGGGAGAATTTAAAATCTCAGTCTTAACTTCATCTGAAAAGTTTTAAGACTGAAACCAAGCACATCTTCTCATAAGTGACCAGTAGCAGCAGCCCTGGGTATAGCATCAACAGAATTATAAGAGCACTTTCAAGAGTCTTTGGTTACATGAGAAGTAGATACAGTTTGGAATGTAATGCGTTTTTTAACATTCCATTTGAAGAGATTGTAAGATTTTGTTCAACAAGATATTAAGGTTGAATGTAACTTTGCTACAGATATGCAACATAAATAAGGAATAAGATAAAGCTTGCTTAAATGCAGAAACAGAGTTTAGTAATATGTGATTAGCATCCGTACTAAATGACTGTGGCTTACAAAAATAAGGAACTTGCTTATGAGTGTATCACACACACATCAAGAAAGCTGACTTCTTACAGACATGCCAAGAATGTAATTTGCTTTCTTTAAAGAACTGACGACAGGACATGTTTTTCTAAGAAACTTTAAGAATAATCCATAGGTGTTTTCTTGAAGACAGTTTACTTATCAGCATTTGCACAAGAACAGATGTGTCAGCATTTGCGTCATCAAGGCAGTATCTTTCCAAAACCAAGAGGGTATGTGTTTAACTAAAAATATATATAAAGTCTGTATTAAATCCAGTTATGTTAAGGGGGTAATGGTAGGGACACATTTTGTCCTGAGGTAAATGTTATATCTCTCACATAATCTGTACTATATGAGAAGTAAAGTAGAAAATTTTCTGAAGCTGTAACAGAAGTACGTGTGGTTTATTATAAAAGTTATTGGTCACTGCTCTTAAAAACAGGTGCTGTAAAGTATATTCTCTCATCAGTGTATATTCTGCAAGTTTCTGTATGTAACAGACTGGGAATGCAACTATAACCAGACTTTGATTTCTGCAGAATCCAGCCAGCAAGACAGAGTGTCTTAAGAAGACTTCAACTCCATCACAGTAAGTATCAGATTAACAGCACAGTGTTATGGAGCAATTAAAATTAATTTTTCAGAGAGAAGTTTAACAGTTAACTTTCTCATGTTCTGAAAGGAAACCAGTAAAATATTAACATGTTTGTCTGATAATTCAAAATTCTGAAAGATAAGTATCAGAATAATAAACTTTCTTCCCAAATCTATTAAAAGCTTTCTGATCCTTGTCAGAGGGAATGGGGTTAGTATTTGCAATTTGTTTAGCAGCAGACTTTTTAGATAGTAAGATCATTGCAGGATCTGTTGTAGGATTAGAAAAAAATAACAGTCTGAGGTACTCTGTATAATCTATCAGAATCTTTAGGAGTGGAGGTTGACTGTCAGGCATGCTGCAATCTATTAAGAAAACAAACCCCCGGATTCATGAAGCTTGCGCCAGGCGCAGGCGTAGTGTAGGCGGCATAATGCCAAATATGTCCGCCGAGCGATTCAGGTAAGAACTAATCCCACGTGCACTACCGGCGTACACCAGAGCTACGCAGCCCTCGGCATAGGTATGCAAATCACCCCATGCACAGTGTCGCACCATGCTAATGAAGGCATACAGTGATTCACAAAGTGATGCAGGCATAGCGCAAGCCCATGGAAATGTAAACCAAAAAACGCAGTTTACATTTTCCTAAACAGAACATCGGAGTTATGGAAGCAGACCACACACATGTATTACAAAGTTAACATATGCCAATGGAGAAATACACAGCCAATGGCACAAGAAAAGATGCACAACACCTAAAAAACAACATTTAATGTCATGTCCACAGTAACGCACAGTACAACCGCAGGGCATGTGTGTGCAAACAGGAATACAAAGGAAATATATAAAAATGGCAGAAAATCACAATGAAAGAAAAATCAGGATTGCACCATAATATGCAATGGTAGGCATGGCACACCACAAGCAAGGCGCAAGGGTTGCCAGGGGCCCGCGACAGTGTTCGGCGCTGTAACTATGAATTAGTAGTCAATGCCATGCAAATGAGGCAGGTAATACTGAACCGCAAACGTCCCGCCGGATTAAGGATGTACCTGACGGCACAGCGCTATAACACCGAGGAGTGTATCAAAGGTGATACATGACATCAGCAAAGGGGTGTGCCACCGTATCAGTAAGCACATTGGACCAATGCAAATCTGGCCTGGCTGTTGCTAAGCAAAGCTGAAGGACAGGGGTGGGGAGGAGGGTATAGAACCGTTTAGCTGAGAGCACACATGGTGCCCGAAAGCGCATGTGTACGGGGATGAACTCGTGCCCGAAACCCAGTAAGCGGATGCACGCGCCGTGAACAATAGTACAAACAGGAAGGTCATGGGAAGAAAAGAAGTAAATGCCGAAGCAGGGTAACTGGCGTAGTAATGAGCAATTAACACCAATCAACACACAGCGGCCAATCGACGGCAGTAGACAAGCCTGCATGCAGAAACCTGCAAAACAGGATAGGGGAGGCATAGGATTGCAAAGAAAGGTGTGGAGGACCTGGAATGCAAAGATAGGAGAACTGTCATAGCAGAGCAAAGCAAACTCACAGTAGATTGGCAATAGCACACATTACGCAAGACAAGCCAGGTCTAGGAAAGTACAAATGAAAGCAGGCAGCTGGATGCATGCCAGCAAATGGTAGGTGTAATGTGCACAAATGTAAACGGAAGGGCAGGAGGTAATTCACGGCATCCAAATGTAATGCAACACCAAAGGCAGCACAATAGCGGTTTCGTAAATAAAACACAGAAAATACCCTGTAGCCACGATCGTACATACACACCCTATGACATCATCAGTGTTCACAGCAGAATAGTATAAAGTGTGAAAGCACCCAACACACACCTGTGTATTCCCAAACACCGCACCATAGGTGTAAACAGACGGGGAACTTTTAAAATGTACATGTTGGGAGCTGCCATAGCTGTGATTCATCAGCATGTGTTACAGACCGACGGTGTTGTGGAGGATGGTGCCGACAACCACCGTAGGCCTCGGAGGAGGAGAAGAGTGTTCAGACCAAGGGTAACCTACCAGGGGCTACATGATCTGGAGATAGTAGAGCATTACAGGGTGGACAGGGACATCTTACAGCAAATAGTAGAGCTGTGCCGGCCAAGCCTGAGAACCAGAAACAACAGAGGGGAACCCATCCCAGTGGACATGAAGGTATGTGTAAGCTTGCTAATACTAGCCACAGGTACCTTTCAAAGACCAACTGGAGATATAATGGGGATCTCACAGGCATCGGTATCCAGGGTACTACACCAGTTCCTGGATGCAATGTTACCACATGCCAATGAGCATATACACTTCCCCCAAACTCAGGAGGAGTTGGCCAGCAATATGCATCACTTCCACCATGTGGCAAACTACCAGGAGGTACTGGGTGCGATAGACTACACGCACATACAAATTAAGTCACCACCTGGTGAGTATGGTAGGCGCTACATAAACTGCAAGGGATTCCACTCCATCAACTGCCAGGTCGTGTGCAATGCCCAGGGCATTATCATGGATGTGTGTGCTGGCAGCCCTGGAAGCTACCATGACTCACATATCTGGCATGCCTCACAGCTGTATCAGGTATTTGTCAAGGGTGACATCCCACAAGGTCACCTTGTGGGGGATGCTGGCTATGCACTGGAGCCGTGGATGATGACCACCATCAGAAATGCACACACACCAATGCAAGAACGCCATAATGAGGCACACGCACAAACCAGAATCATCATAGAGCGTGTGTTCAGGATGCTGAAATCACGGTTCCAGTGCTTGGACACATCTGGTGGAGCCTTGCAGTACTCTCCAGGCATGTGTGCCCACATCTTCATAGTATGTGCCATGCTACGTAATATGATCCTGCGGAAACAGCTGCAGCAGGGTCATAATGGGGGAGGGCCTCACAGCCCACCGCAAGTGCCAAGGCCAACACAGGCACAGAGGGATCCAGACCACGGACACACTGTGCCAGCCCAGTAGGCAGACGGAGGTGTGCCCAATACGCCTATGCCTAGGCAAAGAGGGAACGTATAGCACATACCTTGACAGTGTAGGCTCCCACGGACTGACACCCCTCCCTACCTGCACACAGTAACATGGATGGCACACAAACATGACTACCTGTAAATTGTGATGTATTGGTTGCCCACTGTGGAATCCTACATAGGCAGCCCTCAAACATTGTACACGTAACAGCCATGGGAACACGGAACTGTCAACACCTGAACAGTAGATGCGCCCATCAGCATCTGTCGGTACTGTGTGTATAGGTTGCCAGGTACATCAGTAGGTACACGCCCGATTGTCAGAGGCAAAACACCAAACGGGGCAAACAGTGACACCCGTCGCCACAACATCGAGTAAGCAACTGTCGCGTACTGAAGCAGAGGCAATCGTGGGAGCACATGTGTGTAAGCATTGTCCTACACACAGTCATCACGGATTACCTGCCGCATTACTGAGGGGCTCCACAAAATATAATCATGGATGTAGTGTCAAGGCAGGGGATGTACCCATGACAGGCAGTAGTCACCCCGGCATGCTGCATCCACGGTCATATGAAGGTGTAGCAAATTATCGGCTGTACCTAATTGTGATATACATACCCAGTGCTGGAGTACAGCCAGTAAACATCACATGGACATACCATTAATTGGACCCATCAAGTTGTAAACTAACGGAGTCATCCATGTGAGTGTAGTGTGGAGTAACTGCTGTAGTGTACTGCACATACAAATTTACATAATTCGTGTATAACCCCCAGATGTCCAAGTGGACATGCAGTGACTGTCGTGCATGTTCCTGGTCCCACGTCCTGCAAGGTATGTAACATAATCCCGACGGCACGGGTAATGCAGTCCGGATGCAGGTAATCAGAATATGTGTAGCACACGTTAGCGGGAATAAGCGTTACCCACAACTGGTACGCGATGTTTAAATACAACTATACGGATATGCGCGAAACAGGGCTAAGTGTCACTGACCACTGTGCAGATCACTGTCAATGATGTACAGAACAGGTGTCACCAGCATTATTCACCCCTGAACAAATAGCGCCTGCTCTGACGGGTAAAACAACCACTGCCAGGAGTGGAACAGGCAGTCATGTACACAATCACCCAACACTATTGCTAGGCAAGATGTACATACAGTAGGGTTGCCACAGTTCAAATGACCAATGTGGGACATACGCCAGATGTCAGCAGGACGACACACACCTGGCCAGGATGAAAACCAGAACAACAGTGTTTTGCATAGATAAAAAGCATATAGTTTAGTAATGGTCGCAGGTAAGTGTTCCGTGTCCTGTAACATGTAGGTGGGTCAGAAACAGAATAAGTGTGTCATGCAACAATGACATAAACTATAGGGAATATGTTTGTCCCAAAGTCGCAGGACATTTGCTATGTTCACAAATAATTCGCAGGACACAACTGCACAAAGATGGATTGTCCCTCGCAAAGTGGGATGGGAGGTAATCTTAACCTATGGCAGGTGTGTAATGTGACAGGTACAGACACACATGCGGAGTCCAGGAAACACAGTATACACTGACAAACACACAATGAAAGGCGTAGAGTGCCTGTCACCACCCCTGTCCGAGATATGTATATATATATATATATATATATATATATATATATATATATATATATATATATATACATACAGATATATATATATATATATATCTACACATATATAATACAGATAGAAAGGGCGATAGTGTGATATATGTCGATATACAAGGGGTCACTGGCATTTGCAAATATATAGATAGGTCAACGACATTCTAAACACCTTTGAGGTACAAATAAACAGGATACCGCCAACTATGGAACGTGTCACACACCGACACGCGTAACCAGGAGCATGAAAGACAGAAAGAACACAGTACTGGGACAGTAGAACCGTGAGCAATAGGACGATAGTAAGAACATGTAGTCACCGCTGTCGGCGGTGCGGACCACATAGGTACCGTGTACAACTGTGGTTGTGTGTGATGTAGCCTGTGTATGTGTGTGATGAGTGTGCCATGTGTGTTCCCGTGTGACTAAAGTGGGTAGTGTGTGTCCGCATAGTGTGTCTTTAGATGGCAACTTCGAGGTAGATGACTATGGTAGGTGCGGGTATAGCTATCCGTAGGCATGCGGTAAACACCTGTCCCACATTGGGAGGGACATCCCCCCCTAGGCAGGTGTGTCCTGACATGAAACATTAGAAAGGGCAACTGTCAGTGAGTGTAGGACATTAGTATGTCCCACATAATATGCAATAGTTGCAGGAAATACTCATGCCTGTATATAAGAAACGGAAATGTTACATGCAAACCAATAAGTAGTGAAAGACCAAGAACAATAGGTTTGTAATGAGGATAAAAGTATGTGCTATCCTGTGTACTGACCATGGCCATATGTCAGCCTGTAAACACCACTGTGTGACCCGCAAGTGTCCAACTATGGCCATATGAAAAGGTGGCAAGCCATGTGACAGAGGGTCTGACACCAAAACCACTGCAATGACTGCAAATATCTGGGGCAGACATACATGGGATAGCGTTCATTTACAAATATCTCTGCACATATCACCGTACATCCGGAGGTATGGAAGTATCAACCGCACCTGCATACCATATTGAAACCAATTAACAATGGCCCACAGTAAATTCCCGAAAAAGAAGTCTATTAAGTGATAGCACTGTAATTAGGGAAGGGGCCCACACACATATATATGGACTACGTAGAAATGCAAGCCCCACAAAACCGTATATGCTACGCACACCAGCCTACATCCCCCACACTGTAAACAATAGCAATACAGACCGTAACCATAGCCCAAACATCTAGTCAATTACATCTGCTGAACCGTTGACATACCTTGTGAGAGACATTTAAAGGCGCCATGCAAAATTGTATCCGTCGTATAATGGAACAAACGGCGATGTTACAGGTGTTTGCAATAGTCCTTTATCAGACAGGTGGGATGACAGGTACAGTCACAGGTAGAATCACACACAATCCACGGGGGATATGACCCCAAAATAGACTTGGCTCTACACAAAGCAGTTGCAATTATACACAACAAAACACAATACAGGCCGTCTCCCCAAAGGCAGGGCAAATGGCCAATGCCCAGGTGGAGAATTCAATTATACCTCACTGCTGCCATGTAATTGGTGAATGGAGTAGCTGCACAGCTGAAGTGCATGTAATTGTTCACACCGGACCACCAATTGGCAGCAGTAAACCACATGTTGCAGGTATAGACGTATATAAGGATGACTTGCCAGATATGCAAACTGTATGCTCATACCGTATAACAGTTGAAAGAGTGATACAGAGGAGTGAGATAGAGACGAAACACCAGAACAATATCAACGTATGTATAACACTAACTGTATGTATAGTATGTTCTGAATTACGTAATGTCAGTGTATGCATAGCCTGGTTTGCAGTAATTAACAGTGTCCGCCATGCATAAAGTGGGGAATGGTATTTATGTAGTGATGTCTCGCTGATCGTACCAATGCTTGTAGAATATGTGCGTCCAGCAGTGGGCCACACATTAAACAGCACAGACACCACAAGGGATGCAACATGACGGTGTTAAACAGAACAATGTTATACAATCCACCATCAGTGGCAGGGTATGTCCAATAAGTACGTGCCATAGCAGGGGATAGTATATGTAGATATACTGTAACAGTACTCATGTGTATGGGCATATAACATCAATGACATGTCTAAGGTGGACCCTCTGTGCAAGTAGTGGTTGAATTATGGGATACCATGTAAAACATGTGTAATATATAGTACAGTAGATTGATACGTCAGATATGTTATACAGGATAACAGGCATATGATGCATAACAAAGGTATCATATAGTGATGTGAGTACTATGTAATTAAGATATGTATAAACAGTTATGATGAAATAACTATGTACTCCACTCTGTGCATTTGCAAAGGACGCAAACATTACTCCCATACTAGAATAGCAGAAGAGATGTGACAGACAAACATGAACACGATTGGCATGTACAATAACAGTAGACATATGGCCCGTAGTCATGGGACCTTTAATAGCGTGACAGCCAATCTAACTGGAAGGGCTATACCAGTAACCATGCACAAAGGACATGTAATAGCTGCACAGGTTCATAGTGGTGTACCATGCAGTCTGGCAAGTCAATGTGTAACAACAACTACAGTGTGCACACCAGTGGCACCTCTCCAGGGTAGTGTCCTGTGAACAGAAGAGCCATGTGTAACCTGCATCACTGCACAGTACAGCCACTGCAGTGATCCCTGGCATACATGTGTCCACCATCCAGCAAGCGAGGTATCACATGAACACTGCTGCTGACTGTCCATGCGTGATGTACATAGGAAACATGTCCCAAAGCATGGTGAGTATCCGGTCTGGGAATGCAATCCCCAAGCACATGCCACACACAGACGCTTGTGTGCACATATCCATGAGCATCATTGTCATAGTGGCTATTGTGTATATCGTGTATGCGGAGTATATCCATACACATATTTGCAGACATGGGCCCTGTCTTTGCAGCAGATGTCACCCTTGAGTATGTAGTCTGCAAATGTCTACAGATGTGGTGTCTGTACATAAGCCGCATATGTCACCAGGTGTAGCTCAATAAACATCATGGCATTTTAATGTTGGGGTATGTAAAGCTGTTGTGTAAGGTACACCCTACATGGGGTATTGTACCCATGGATGTGTGTATACGTCCGGTGTTCAGAGGTACAATGGGTGCCTATGTACCAGCTACACACCCAGGACAGACATGTGTGAACATGTAGAAGGATATCCACGCCACAGTGGCAATGTGGTAATCACAGGAGTGTGTGCGACATACATGTGTCTTACACAGATGTACAATGCAACATGTATGTAGGGGAATAACACCTATGTGATAACCAGTGGGAGGATGGTGTACTGCAAAGGTGATGTACACACCAAGTGTCATGCAGGTAGAGGCCATGATGTTCATATCGGTATCTGTCACAGTGACACCCATATGGATGGGGTCTGTATCAGCTGGTGGAGCAACAACAGCACTGGGTATGCAGTGGTCTGTAAAGCTAGGCAGGGAAGTCCCCTCAGTGGTAGTCTGTACCTCAGGGAAGCATATACCGAACATGAGGGTCCCATGACTGAGGACTGTGGTAAGCCAAGTGTAACTGGATTGCAGTATGGGATTTGGTATGCCACCCTCAGTGTGTGTGTCCTGTCCATTAGCCACATTGCATAACATCTGGAGACATATGTTGTGATGTGCAGGTGGATGTGTATGTAGTCAATACCAGAATGGAGAACGGTGCTGAACGGCAGCGAGAGGACAATGCAGGCTGTGTGGACACCCGTGTTGTCATCAACAACTCTGGCAACTGTAGGAAAGGTGTTCAGCAGGTGTAGGAGGCATGCTGTGGCCCCAACAAGACCAACCCTGCTGGCATCAAAGGACTGGGGCACAACAGAGACTCGACGAATGATGTCCATGATTATGTGCCCTATAGCCATGCATAACAGACCAGTGAGGTGTGTAGGGCAATAGCCCCAGTCGTGCAGTGTGGCGCCACCTGTGAGGAGTGTTACAGTCGCTGTGTGCCAGTCAGGGACCACAATGTCTGGTGCAAGGCTATTACTGAATATGGTGTCCCAGTGGGGAGAAATGCTGTTCAGAGTTCTGTGGACATCACAGCCTGGGATATTGCAGGGTGACAAGGGGCCTGTGTCCTAGGACATATAGAGTGCAGGTCAGTACTGTGTAGGTGTGACTGCAGGTATACCGCAATGTACCTGCAAGGAATGTGGCCCTGCAGGGAGTGAGAGGGTGTAATGTTAGCAATGAAGCCATCAGACAGGATGTTGCCAACATTACCTGTTACTGTCATGTTCCAGAGTGACAGTGGTATGTGTGAGCAGATGTGGGTATTGCATACGACTACTGACATACCACCAAAATGCCCTGTGGTACATCTCGGAATGTGTCACAGTAATGTGTATGTAGCTAGTTATGGTGTATGTGGTATGGGATCCTGTGGCCCTACCGAGGCTGACCAGTGAGTCACTCCACCCATGGGAATGTACACCACTGTGTAACAGCCCCCACCTGTTGTTGTAAAGTATGTCCATGGGACTGCACCCCCTGAGTGCCGTCTGTATTCTGGTGTGTATCTGCATGGCTCTGTGTGGAATAGCATGAACCACATTGTCGTGTACGTGCTATTGAAGTGCACTGGGGTATGCTTCAGCATTTGCATGTGCATTGTCCACCTGCACGTGTGTCACGACAACAACTACCGCTGTCATACGACATCTGTAGTTGGTGTTGTAGTACTCATCTACTGTGTATGCTGTGAAGTGTGTGGTGCCGGTATGTGGCTAACAAGGGTGGGTAGCAGATGTTCGGATTCCATCAATGAGGGGACAACCGCAGGTGTCGAACAGCAGTCACATGTTAGTAGTGTCCATGTCAAGGATACTGTTGGTCTTGGAGGTGGTGTATGGGTCGAACCAGCTGAGCAGAGGTTATGACTCACGCACAGTGTACGCCTTATGTGTCAGTACATATGCGGCTATCACAGTTAGGTGTGGGTTACTGTCAGTCTCACATTAGAAGCAGCAGTAGTTCCGGACACAGTCATATGCACGTGGGATAAAGTGGGGAATGGTATTTATGTGATGGATTGCGTGAAGTAACCAGCCGGGATGTGTGTACAACATAGTGGAATATGGGGACACCTCAGCTGTGGGTGTGCCAGTCCAGGTACGTGCCTGAGAGGTATGGTCTGTCTATACCCAGTCATTGCAGGTGTGCTCTGCAGAGCCAAGAGGTAGGTCCCAGTCACTGCAGAGATATTGCAGTGGTGCAGTATCAGGTGTGCCTTGCCTGCGTGCATCACAGAGGATGATGTCAAGCATTGTGTGACATGACCACATGCTTCGATAGCCTATTCCCGTTCTGGTGGTGACTGTTATTGGGCACTGTGCAAGACAGGCAGTATAAAAGCAGCAAGAGACCAACATGTGATCCATACTCCCAGGGCTGACAGGTGCAGGTCAACTGTGCCACAGCATCATGCTGTTTGGCCGGGTCTGTCAAAGTGGACGTATACTAGATGCCTGTGGAATGACAGCAGAAGCAGGGACAACTGTTGGGAGTGACACAGTTGTTCGTAGTACAGTGGTAACAGGTCCGGATGAATGCAAAATGCTTCCCAGGGCGTGGACCACACCAGCAGGGCGACAACACTGGTGGGCTATTGCATGTCGCTGCACACGTACTCTGTGCCCTGAGTGACAACGTCTGTCACACAAACATGGAAGGGGAGTCACACTGTACCTGCTGACATGTGGCATGTGTGCATAGGTTATGTTGCAGAACCAGTTACTGGACAGCAGGATGTAAGTGACTATCGCCTTGTGTACCCTGCTGAGTGGAACAGCAATGTGACTGCCGACAGTCACCTAAGACAGGTGTGTTGAGTATATTCTGACACCCTATTGGCTGTATGTGATGGGCACATGTGTCTGTGGGCTATAGGTTGGTGTGGTTGT
Organism: Protopterus annectens; assembly: GCF_019279795.1. NCBI lineage: Eukaryota > Metazoa > Chordata > Ceratodontiformes > Protopteridae > Protopterus > Protopterus annectens. Next base: position 897,927,288 of record NC_056735.1, read on the forward strand.
GTTTGGCGATGTGAGCTGTTGTCGGTGCCCACACAAAGTATGGAGGGGTACTGTACAAGGTGTCTCCGTATGTGTGGCCTGTGGTGGGGATCATGTGGGACCATGTGATGTGTGGGGTGCATTGCCAATGTTGCACAACCCCACATGACTGTCAGGTGCAGTCAGGGTTGGTGACAGTATAACCCCCAGCAGGGCTGCATATGTGCATCCCCCACTGGCTGTACTGTTGTATGTTGGGAGGTGTGCATTGACTGTGGACATGAGAATAGCTCTATTGCCACATGTACAACATAGTCATCATAGTGACAGGCAATAGCACTGGTACATGCCAGTTGGACATGCCTGTATATAAGTGGTATGTGGCAGGTGGACAGGCCGTAGAAACCCTCATGTCTCACAAGGTATGTATGTGATGTGTGTACGACAGCTGTTGTACAGTTATCAAGCTGGAAATGTATGGGCAGACAGTGTACCTGTGAGGACTGGTGTGAAAAGGGTGCTAAACTAAGCAGTAGCTCATAACGTGCCAAGAAGCTCTGAACAGGTGCTGAGCATGCCCACACATTACAGATAGGGTGTTGTATACTATCAACCCACATGTGTTGACAACAGTCATGATTGGTGGCACTGCATCAGAACACTGCCAGGTATGGTCTGCAGGTTCATGAACCATTATCAATGTAGATGTTAGCAGTACAGATGTACAAGACAGTATGGATGTTCAGCTACAGATGCCTGTGTATGTCACAGGAGTGTTCTACTAGTGGCCTGTTGACAGACTCACAACTACCAAAGGTGCTACAGTGACATGTGCATATCACACAGTGTCAGCTATAGTAAACCAGGGTTAATGTGTTGTACCCCACCCGCATTGTAGCCCATACCACACAGACACATGTCAGCCATCTGTGTATGTGATGATGTGAATGGCCATGACTTATGGGTAATTGTTGTCACAGTGCTGTGAACATCATACAGAATGGGCTGTGTGTGTGATGTGTGTGACATATGTGCACATTCTGGTGGATGATATCAGCAATGACACCAGTAGGGGAATACCCCCGTACCCATTAGGAAACACCTAGGCTGTGGTCAACAGTATGGACACTGTGTTAGGGATGGTGAAATGTAGTACACCTCCCTGAGCTGGAGACATCTCCCTGGCCCTTTAGGTAGTCATCTGAGGTACCCATGACATGACAGGGTGGTATCCATGTGCACGGAGATCATTGGACAGGCATACACAGCACCCGTGTGACCAATATTGGAATACACATCACCCTCCAGGGGTAGGGCCCATGCGTGGATGGCCGATACCAGCCTCCACAATACTCACCTCCAGTATGCAGCATGCTATCCACCTTGCATACAGACATATGCGACACTATGCTGTTAGACATGCTACATGTCCATAGCCTGATCTGAAAGACATACGTCATGGACAACCACCGTCCTACGACTAGGATGGCCACATGCTGGACAGATCCCTGTGCCATACCTGTGACATACTCCTGCCATACCATGCAGCCCTGTCCACATAGCTGCACATATCACCCCTGCCATACATGGTGTGATGGCCGTATAGTAGATGTAGTATCATCTATCTGGATCAGTAATGTGTCACTGATGCCCCTCGTGGTGGCATAATGGGTGTTGGATACAGCTAGGAAACCCAGCCCGTACATGCTATAGCTGATAACCTTACCTGCGAATGACGTCCGACTAGCCATTGACCCATGTCTATCACATGTGCAACACAAGTGATCCGTGGCAGGATGTTGAACAGCTGTGCATTGTAGATGTCTATGGAAAAACAGATGCATGTACAGGTTTCCATGCGTACTTGGTGCATTGTCACTGCCCAAGTCCAGTAAGGCTGTGTCTGTGTTGATATGTGACATATCCACAGCATCTAGGTCAACAGCATTACCATGGATACATCAGGTATGGTTAGATAGGTAAGAACACCAGTGCATGCAAACAGACATGTCCACATGGAGACTGATGTCACATGCAGTAGGAACACTAATGAGGTGACACACATATATGGGGATGATATCTAATGCATACTGGGTGTTACATGTGTGGGATACATACATGCCAGTCGTGTTAGTGTCATGTTGATTTGCAAAGATAACTGTGCGAATGTACTAGAATGTATGTGCAGCAGTATCACTGTACATCTCTGTAAATGTGACCTGTCACCTTCATCATGTCTTACAGATAATGCCGTGTACACGCCTACCAGCATATAGCCGACAGGAGGATGATGTCGTAATACTGTACCTCCATGAGAACTATGAGGCGTTATTTAGCCACGTGCCACAGCATGCACAACAGCGGGATGACCTGTGGCAGGATCTTCGCAGGAGGGTCAACGAAATGGGCGGCCACAACCGCACCTACCAGAAGGTGCACAGACACTGCACGAACCTCATACTTCATGCAAAACAGCATGCCACTGCAATCACCAGAGAACAAGGTGGTACGGGTGGTGGGCCACCAACCCAGCCTCCACTCACACACACGGAGGAGCTACTGGCCAGTCTGGGAACACCCTCAGAACAGCCCCCACAAACAGTAGCTGCCATCATGGAGGTGGGTGTCTCCCAACCAATGAGCCTTAAGTTGCCTGGTAAGTCAGTACTGAACATATGGCCAGTATATCCCACGTATGTGCATGTGTCAGTGTACATCATGTAATGTAACAACATATGCAAGGTATGTGGACACACATGCATTATGCTACCCTGTGTATGCATCATACCTCCGACCTGTACAGGTAATTGCAGGATGTCCAGATGTCTGCCTCATATTGTCGGTGTGTTCCCCTTAATATCTGTCCCTTTCTGGCAAACCTATTGGTCTATCAAATATCCAGGTTAGTAAGAGCAATATGTCACAGTTGTCCCTATATGTCCCTCATCATAGTAGGCTTTGTCCACATTTATTGTTCTAAGAGGTTGAGAGGTATGGTATGCACACATGTGCTGACTATATGCTATTGTACAGGTGAATGTGTTAACCTGCACTGTGCCCCTGTGGCTGTCATACAGTCATGGATAATGTTCATACTGCTGTGTCACCCTATACAGGTACCTCTGGCGTGCCGCACAGACAAGAGTCCGTTGCAGGTGAGTCTATCATCAGTATCAGACATGTCAAAGCATATATCTATTCACCATGTGGCCAGTTAATACATGGATATACAGGTTGAATCACCCATCATCCACACAGGCCACCCATGTGCAATATATACAACTGAAATGATACACAGACATGAAACTACAGTATTTGTCATTGCTACATGTGTGTCCAGCTGTGCATACAATGGTGGAGGTGTTCTACAATGGAGGCATATGTACTATACAGTGGAACAGAATGTGTGGTACACAAACCAGTACCGCACAGTGAGCTGTGATATGGGCAGACCACTGGCGTCACCATTGTGTTATATGCCCCTGCAAAGGTTTCACACATTGTGATTTTCCATCCGACATGTCTGAGACACGTAGCGTTTTGGTTGCAATATTGTCACAATTCCCCATAACCCATACCCCACATACCACACATACACCTGTCGTCTGCATAGCCCTGTGGATGATAACATAACCAACATCTATGGGTGTATGTCATATGGGACAACAGAGACATGTGTGATAGATGGCCATCACATACATGACCAACACATGTGCACAGATGGTCATGGGGGATGGCCAGAGACACATAGCCACACAGAAGATGGGATGTGGATACACCCTGTCCCACTTTGTCCACACATGGTCCAAGTACAACCGTACTAGACCGATTGTACAGGTGATGTGGTACGCTGCACATCATAACTGCTTGTGCACAGCTAGCGGAGGTGTCAGTGACATGTACCTCATAAGATGTGTTGAACATGATGTCTGTGTCATAGCATGACGGTAGTCACCTTCACAGATTCCACTGACAGTGACACCAGGCTACAGAAACAGTACTTTTCCCCCCTGCCGTAAGACATCACTGTTAGCTGTGCACCATGTGTGCGTGGTACATCAATGTCATGTGTGAAATGGTGACATGACAGGTCCACTATGTGTGGACATGGTTGCCAGGCAGCTAACACTATGTCGTCATCGTGCAGGGGTGTCATCTGTATGTCCTGCAGTGACCTGACACATGACACAGCATGGTTGGGTGTGTATACACCTCAGCATCATAGGTCACAAGCCACAGATATGTCTTGGGTATGCATGCAGTTCTGGATATGCAATGTGTACATAACATGCACTGTTTAGCAATATAGATGCCTCATATGCCATGCAATGGCACAGTGTCTGTACATCACACTGTACAGCAATGTAGACAGCCCAGTCCCCTACCATGCCCATGCACATTTGCTCAACATGCATTCTATCTGTAGGGCATATGGACAACACCGCAATGTGATTCCCAGTACGATGCTGTACATGTGTCACAACACCATTGTGTCAGGCATGCATGCATGTTAATGAACATGTCAGCAGATTACATGTCAAGGTTACATCAGCCATGTGCACTGTTATCCTGTTCTGGTCCACATGGTGTATCACGGGGATGCATGCATACTACCATGATCATGTGAATTGCATGGATAATGATATGACACCTGCCTGCTGTAGTGTGCATTCCAGGGGGTATGCTTAAAAACACTACTGATGTCTGAGCTGCATGCTGTCAGCTGTATCACAAGCATGCTGCATGCCATCTGTCATCTCACATGCATGGTGTGTCAGTGTGTGTGTCTGTGTGTCTGTGTGTGTGTGTCGGTGTGTGTGTCAGTGTGTGTGTGTGTATGTGTGTGTGTGTGTGTGTGTGTGTGTGTGTGTGTGTGTGTGTGTGTGTGTGTGTGTGTGTGTGTGTGTGTGTGTGTGTGTGTGTGTGTCGGTGTGTGTGTGTGTGTGTGTGTGTGTGTGTGTGTGTGTGTGTGTGTGTGTGTGTGTGTGTGTGTGTGTGTGTGTGTGTGTGTGTGTGTGTGTCGGTGTGTCTATTGTAATGTAGAGTATTTCTTTGCATTCACAGGTGATGTAGGTGCGTTACCCTCCTGTGGTCCATCTGATAGTGTCCCCACAGATGCTAGCAGTGATGAACATATGCACGAGGTACAGGCAGGGATGTCAGGGGCGGAATCTGTGCCAATGGTTGCCATCCCAGCTATGTCCCCCTCTTCCCCGCACACAGTTCAGCTGCCAACACATACCGCATCTACAGTGGCCATAGAGGAAGGACAGTCATCATTTGTTAGCGTTGAACAGGAATGTGTGGTGGCTACAGAAGGTGTGTCTCCACACCATGATGGCAGTATATTGACTGCAGATGTGCCACACAGGCATGTGGCTGGTGCTGCTCGTAGGAGGACCTCTGGCAGACAGGTACCTGCAGGACATAGCGTAGCAGCTGGGATCACCAGATGCATGTTCCAGACTGTAATGGCGGCACAGGCACGTGCCAAATGGCAGAACAGAGAAGGGCAGAGGCTGCAGAGGGCTGCTATCAGTACCCTAAATAACAACATCCAGGCATTTGCAGGTTCTCAACAGCAGCTTGCTGATGTTCTGGACAGGCGATTGGGTGACATGGTCAGAATCCTCGACTGTGGCATGGCAATCTGTGAGCATGAGCTGTCTGTGCTGGAACATCTGGTAGGGATGAGGTGTAGGACATATGGACGTAGGCCAGCTACACCACCTAGTGCAGGTCAACGCGAGCGTAAACCACACATGGCCGCTCCCATAGTGCCGGTAGCAGTAGCAGTGCAGCTGGTGCTGTGATGTCGACACCAGGTCACAGCAGGCCATGTGGACGTAGCCCTGGACGTTCCCGGTGGGGACATGGTTCCAGTGGCCATGTGTCGTCGGACAGCAGCCATTCTGTACCTCTGCCTGGTAGTGCCTGTGCAACCCCTGACAAGCACAGGACACGTGTCCGTGTCCGGTCATAGTGAGCTGTACAACCTGGTCTGTACATTCTGGAGCTTTCCATAATACCCTTGTGTAGGCCTCACAAATGACAGAACTGTGTGCACACATACACGCACACAGCGAACACAACTGTAGGGCTCCACAACACCCACATACATATGGAACAGACATGTCCATTCAAATCACTGGCCCTTACCCGCACACATGATATCATCCATTGTTGCAGCCTATGCCCCTGGCAAACAGTATCACCCTCTGCATGTGTCTCGGTTACAACAGTAACTGCATGTTGGTAATGCCCTGGTTCCCTCCTATGGTGTACTGGCATGTGCCTACAGGTAGCAGTGTTTACAGTCCCCCATGTGTAACTGTGGAGTACTCACAGGCACGTATGGCAATATCAGCATGCTAAACGCACCCTCAACCTGACTGTTGGACAGTCGGACATGACACAGATGTCCGAACATGACACAGATGTCCACACATATACTGCACCTGAATCATGTGGTCAGTTGAACAGGCTACAGCGGTCAGAGATGTGACATACATACTGGGAAACATTACAGGTATGTTGACATGGTGCAGGGGTTGTACACAGTGGCCAGGCCAATGATGATGTTAGAGGCCACCTGATAGCATGAGGCCACACTGTGTAGCAGTAAGACCCTGTCACAGTACAGGTACATGGCCACATTCACAGGGTCTACAGCACTATAACATACCCCATAGTGTTCATGTGTGGACCCATGCCTATGTGGCCATCACCCTCACAGTACTTTGCACCCACATGACGTGGCACAGAGAAGGGACATGCACAGGTAGCCAGTATGCCTGGGACCGATGGCATCAACAGGGTCGTAGACTGCATCACCATGAGGGGTTAGTGATCCTGTTTCCACAGTATGGTAGCATACACCCTCACACCAAGCACCAGACAGCCATACATACATACATACATACACAGACACACTGTGGTGACCAGATATGTGTGTACGGATAGCCTATGTGTGTGATGCACCACACCTGCCGACCTCATGCTTTCCACACTGCAGTATGTACAGATCTGTACAATGGTGTACAGGGATGTGTTACATCTGGGATGTAGTCCCCACCATATGTGGCATGTGTGGTCACACAAGCGGACACACATGACAGTGCTGGGAATGATAGACCTGCCATAAGATGATCTGTTTAATAGACATGCAGCGGTACTGTCCGCAGTATGTGTACCAACACTATGTCTGGCAATTGTGTGGCTATGTGCACACGGGTGGATGTCAGTGATACAGGTGTCACATGACATACAGTTGGCTACACCTGACCGCTGTGTATGCGTTAAGTCATCACCATCAAGTAACAGTGACATAGCGTACTGTTTGCACATGGCATGGTAGGGTGGCATGTGACACACCTGTGAGCCATCCCTGGCACATATACATCTACACAGGTGGCTCACCACTTTATATACACAGATCCCGCCATACTGGATGTAGAACCAACTGTACTGTCTGTATGTCACCATATACAGGTGTCAATGATGGGGCTGCATTGCGACTGCATGTTGTAGTTGGGCACAGCTGTGGTACAGACATCGGCCACTGCACATGCATGGTTGCTGCATGCACAGTACAGATTGTACATGTTTGTTGGTCCTACATGTGTCTCCTGTAGCCATGTTTGTATGCATTGCTATTGCTGGACATGTGTGTTGACATACATGACACATGGACTGTGGTATGATATCACAGGTGTCATGGGTGACTACTACCGGGGAATGTGTCCTCCAACATTGCTACCTCCTGTACTTTGAGCATTCAGCAGACATGGACCCACCTTCCATTTGCGTGCATATGATTGCTTAGGCCACTGTTCTGCATGGGGGACAGCAAAGGCTTAGCTATGCACATATGTGTTGTGTGTGGTCCATGCACACATCCACTACAATCACATGTTTGACATATCCAAACATGCGTGTTCATTGGTGTACAGCAACACTCATGTGTCACAGCTGTGTACCACCCGGGGCCCCTGGTATGTCTTGAGCTGACCTGGTCATATATAGTGGTATACTTGCAATGCATAACACCTGTTGGCACCCTGTCAGTACATGTGTACCCTGCACAGTTGCTGTAGACCTCTGTACAGTCCACTGGTCATGTGTCACACGGTGTTGTGGTAATGTATGGCTGTGTACTGCTGCAGCAACGACATGGTGATGTCTCAGGGGCTACAGTGTAAACTGCGGTGTGTACATCTGGGATCTGCACCTGTGACAGCTGTGATGGCAGCTGAGCGTGTGCTGGTCACTGCATGTGTGTGACCGCTCTGTGCGTGGGGCAGTTATGCCTTACTGTGCCATTCCATGTCTAGACTCCGTCTGCATGCAAGACGGCCCTTTGCAACTGCTAAGTGTGTGAGCATGCCCAGTATGCCGTTGTGTAGATCAACACACAGTACAGTCCGAACAGACGTGTATTACTAAGCGTGTGGCCATGCCCAGTGACACCTTGTGTCAGTGATGTCCTTCTGTGCATGGCCATTGACATCCTGTATAGCCATGGTGGTCATCCAGCCAACAGATGTCCATTTTCAACTTCACGATGGATGCCTACGGAGTACACACTGGTCGACTATCTTGAAGGGTGTACTGTCTGTGGGGCATCCCGTGACTATGTCATGTTGTCGTGGTGTACCATACATCTTACGTTGCCACGATCACACCACTGCCATGTGTTTGTCTATGTGTACCATGGGACAGTAATATGTCTGTATGCTTTCAGACTGATCACTCTCTATACAATCCCTGTCGGCATCCTTGTCAGTGCGGATGATGACACATGCCTAGATGTCTGCCTCTGGGACTGCTGTGCTTACTAATATCAGTAGCGCGTTCTGTAAATGCAACATGCTGTAGTGTGTTAGGTTAGTTAGGTGTATGTTCGACTCCCAGCCCTGCCAAGTGTGTGTGTGTGTGTGTGTGTGTGTGTGTGTGTGTGTGTGTGTGTGTGTGTTTGCGCACATGCTCCCATCCACCTGGGGACGCAGTCTTGCTTTTAGACGCCGCACACCACAGCAGTTTCCTACCGATGTCTTTGCCTTTGCGGATGATGACACGCACCTAGATGTCTGCCTCTGGGACTGCTGTGCTTAGCAATCTCGGTAGCACATTCTGTAAATGCATCATGCTGTAGTGTGTTAGGGTAGTTAGGTGTATGCTCGACTCCCAGCCCTGCCAAGTGTGTGTATGTGTGTGTGTGTGTGTGTGTGTGTGTGTGTGTGTGTGTGTGTGTGTGTGTGTGTGTGTGTGTGTGTTTGCGCGCATGCTCCCGTCCACCTGGGGACTCAGTCTTGCTTTTCGACGCCGCACACCACAGCAGTTTCCTACCAACGTCTTTGCCTTTGTGGATGATGACACGCACCTAGATGTCTGCCTCTGGGACTGCTGTGCTTAGTAATCTCAGCAGCGCGTTCTGTAAATGTGTCATGCTGTAGTGTGTTAGGGTAGTTTGGTGTATGTTCGACTCCCAGCCCTGCCAAGTGTGTGTGTGTGTGTGTGTGTGTGTGTGTGTGTGTGTGTGTGTGTGTGTGTGTGTGTGTGTGTTTCCAGCTGCATGACAACAGTATATTGCTTTTACAGTATTCACTCTCCATAACATCCATGCGGCGTCTTTGCCTTTGATGCTGCTGTCTGCAGGCTAGACGTGTGCCTGTGTGAATCATGTGATCCACTGATCACGGTAGAGCGTTTTGTAACTGCGTAATGCTGTTGTGTGGTACAGTACTTACGTTTATGTTCTGCTCCCAACCCTGCCATGTGTGTGTGTGTGTGTGTGTGTTTGTGTGTGTATGTATCTATATACATATATATATATATATATATATATATATATATATATGTCTTTATATAGCTATATATATATATATATATATATATATATATATATATATAAATAATGTATATTGTATATAGATATGTATGTTGGGATTATCACTCTTGACTGTGCTGCATTGTCTGTACGTGAGCACCTTGGATGTATGTACATCTGCTATGGCTCTGTGATAGTGCACATACTGTGTGCTGTAGTGATCGTGGGTTATACATGTGTAGTGACCGGTTATTGTGTTGCTGGGTATTACATGGGCATTGGAAACAATGTTAGTGCAGCACCTTTGACTGGTCGTATGCAGATCTCGGCAACAGTCAGCAGTGGTTGTTACATTGGAGTGTGAGTATGGCTCATATCCATCTGTAGTAACTGTCAATTCTATGCACCTTAGGTTAACATTACAGACGCATGTTTATCCACAGGTTGTGGTACAGATCCCGGGACTGTATGTGTAGACATTAACAGGTGCAGGACTGGGTTGTGTTGGATTCATGGAGGGGTGTCCATGGCCAGTAATGGGGATCTCTACAGCCTGGCAGGTACGGTCTGTGACTGTCCCACAACCTCCTGTATATGGCTGACACATGCTGTACCTGTGTATATGCAGACACACACACTTACCACAAACAGCTACAGCTATCACATACACACACCCATTGCACCACCATTGGGCCATGCAATAACAATTGTCCCTCACACACACACACACACACCTACGTGTACATTGGATGGCTCTATGACAGCTCTGGATATGTTAACACCACACCCTGTACATATGATGACACCTGTGCCACCACCTGTGATGTGTAACATTGATGCAGGATCTGACTAACCTGGTGCTGCTGCACACGGTGGTTTTATTCCACTGTATTGATGTTAGCATGCTGTTAACACACAGTGTGCTACTTCTAAGTGTACTTCAGCAGGCATGATGCATTGCAGCTATGACCATCACTGTAGCATAGTTTACAGCACTGTTACTTCTGATGATGTATTCTCCATCCATGTGCCATTTCACTGATGTGTGTAGTATTGGCAGCATGTGTGTCTGTGTGTGCAGTACGTGTGTGATGTGTGTAGTACACATGCATACATGCTTACAAATGCATACACGACATTACACGGGCTTCACCATTCGTACACTAGCTTACTCGTTCTTCCACACACCACACGCGCACACAGGCTAACATGCACGCACATATGCTTACTCAGGCTTACTGGCACGCACAGGCGCAGACACACTGTGGGCAGGTTTGAAGGTCACACCGGTGGTATCCATGGCGTACGCCGTCAGTCTCCTGATGTTCCCTAGGATAACTCATGACACGCCTCTTCCACTGAGTACTGACAGCACACATGTGACACTGCTCCGGTGAGGTTACAGTGTTTTATACATACACACTCATGTTGTCACCTATCTTCTACTCTAATAGTCCTCTTAACCTACACTACACTGTAGAGGCTTGGCCCATATGGCATGACATGTTGTGATTCACTATCCTCAACCTCACTTGCCTCACATTGCCTACAAATGCTTTGTTACATCTCTGACAGAGTGCTTCCACACATAAGTACCAGTACACAGTAGCCATGTTGTCTCCAGCTTGCCATTCATCTGCATGGCATACTAACATCTAACTAAACCTACATTTTGTATGTATATTATCCATATGTCTTGTTTTGAAGCACAGCGCATTCTCATGGCACTGCGCTACGCTTCCACACCAGGGATTGGGGGAGGACAACTACTGGTTCATTGATATCCAATGGACAAAGCTGCCACTGGCCTAGGACTTGGACTTTGGCATGCTTCTTTGACTGTATTCATACTGTATTTGCAGCTGTCATTGCTCCATTTAGCAACGTGCAAAATGTTAGTCGCATAACATCCGGGTACATTTCTGCACATAACTCTGCTCTTGCACAGACAGCTTACTGTTTCATGTATCGTGTAATTACATTATTTGCATAACTTACACATACAAATGGGGTATGTTGCAAATCCCAACATTGTCCGTGCAATGTTCGTGTTACGGGCAGTCTTGCACGCCCCTACGGGTGTTTGCTGAATAGCCTGGCAATCATCTTTCCTTGCTGTACTCTCACTCTATCCACACACGCTGGAGGCTTCATGTATCATGGCCTAGGCTTTGCTGTGTACTATGTCAATTTGTGGTGTATGCATGGCTGTGGGTATGTCCCACTATCATCATTGGTAAAGGTGACACCCTATAGGTACTTCCTGTAGACTGCTGTGTCATTTGACATGTCAGCACATACCTGCGGATGAACTTCCTACTGCAGCGCTTTTCATACCTTCTGAGTTATCTTGCGGTCGATAATGCTGTTTCCTCAGACATGTATCTGTTTCTGATCATACCTCCTAGTGCAAAACATCTGTACAAAGCCTAACATGATGGGGGGACAGATAGGGGAAGATTCTACATATTGCTCTTACAAACGTAGATAGTTGACAGTATAATAGGTTTTGCATTAGTATGACCTTTCTGAGGGATTTGGGGTCTTAAACACATATGTTTATCATTATTTAATGATGTCAGTTCTCAGGTATTTGGCAGACAAGTACACATTGTGAGAGGAACACACCACACATATGAGGTATGCCTTGTACAGTTGCGAGGTATGTTTCTGATACTGGACATCAATTTTCTTACGCCAATACACATAATATATGGCGCCATCACAGGCCAGTTACCATTACATTCCTATTGCAGGACACAACCACCCACAGGGTTATATTCCTCACACAGGCCAACAGGTGCTTATCCACACTAATTATTCCATCATGTACCTTATGTGTACGCCGGTATTTGCGCTTTCCGTCAGTGGCAGAGCTCACATATGAGTATGGGGGACTGGACACTGTATCGGTGACACTGCATGACACCCTGAGGGACACATGTCTTTTGAGTCTATTAACCTTCCACTTTGACTTTCACAGGCCATACATTGTAATTCACATTTGTGGGCAAGCATGCTTATGACTTGTACATGTTTTGTCATTTGTCCTGACGTCTTTCTTCTCACCTATCCACCTAGTATCACTAGTTCTGTACATTTCATTAGGATGGGTTACCTTCATACCTCTCACCTGTACACATTATGGGTATACGCCCTGGGGTTTGACCTATGATTCTGTTACATTTGTCATGATAATGTGCCTTTCTGGTAGATTACTGGCAAGCCATGACGGACTGTGCGGTTAGGTAATCATGACTGACATTTCTATTTCATGATTACTAACTCTCATAACATTCGTATTCCTGACTACGCAATTATTCTATCAACGGTCTGACTTTGTCTGAGGTATATTTAATATAGTCGCTATTAGTCTGTCGTGTACTATGCCTTAGTCCAGCTGTCTTATTCTGACATTCTGGCAGGTATGGTTACCATCTTGGTCGAACGCATGTCCATCCATGATAATCACCTACATGACACTGATATAGGTCCCTACGTCTTCCCCCAATGGTTTACACAATATCCAGTAGATGGGTTGTACCTTTTTGGAGAATATAGGCATGTGCTATACCCACATAGGTATATTGATCACTCCCATGGGGCGTACCTAATAGATCTGTGCCAACCAACACCTTGGCCCAATTCTGCATACCCATGATTCCTATAGCTGACACACCTCCACAGTACCCATTAGACATGTTTAATGTGAGTGATAATAAAGTGTGAGGACACTTCCAAACACTTCCCACTCTACGGATATCAGCTCGTACGTCATACATTCAATCGACCCATGTGTTTTTACCCTTGCACCTGCTACTGTTGCACGTACAGCTATATCGTAGTTACAGCTGTGACGTCTTTTGCATCAATGACGGTTCGCACTTCATACAGGATCAATTTTTGGGGTCCTGCAAAGGACATCTGTATTCATGTTTAACGTGTAGAACTTGCAGGCCCTGTCACACTGGTACTTTCCGGGCAATGGTTTGGAAACCATCGGTGTATTCTCCTTTCATGCATGTCTGTCTGTCTTGTTTTTGTTTCTTGGTGTACTGTGGAGAAGTAAGCCGTTGATTGTGTTTGTCTATCCATATTAACTATACCGTGACCTATTTATGTGCATGTGTTATATGTACAGGGACATATGTTTGTTGTGTATACATCTATTCATGTATCATGTGTGTATAGATATATATATATATGTACATATATACATATGTCTGTACATTCCTCATCTCATAATTTGCTTTGGATTATGTCTGTGGATATATGTGTATATATATATCTCCATATCATACCTTTCAACTGTACAGATTTCCGCTGCATGTACAGCTGTTTGCCTTTTATCTTTGGTCCGTTTTTCATAACCTTGTGTCTATCTGGCAAGTTAGTGGCATATCATTAAAGACTGATGTTGGTAAATAATGACAAACATTTCAGGTTACGACTTCATACCCTTCAGAGAATCCATGCTAGTGACACACCTGTTATTCTATCCACTTTCTATGTTTGTTAGGGCAATATCTGGGGATTGTCCCTATTTGTACCAGTTGTTGTCATGGCTTTGTCCGGTTTCGTACTTTACGGAGTTAACAGGTATGAGCCATGTACATAGAACGTGGGGAAAACACCATTCATTTTCTATTCTGTGAGCGGATTACACAAGCGCAGGCGCACTTGCATATCCTTATTGTGGGTTACATATGTTTCATAGATAATTGTGCTTACATGAACTTTCATAATTCTGACCATAACAGTTACATATCTGTATTCCAATTTATGGACTACTGCGAAACACACGTTCACCTTTACATATTTAATTGTGTGTACAGCACAAACGCTTTCATTACACTTTCAAGTTATATGTGCAGTGGCCATAGGTCAACCGGGACTGCATTCACATTGGCCGGATACCGGAACCACTATTCTATTGGTGTTCTCCCTCATTGATATGCATACCCATAGTACTTAGCTACATCAACATACACCTCACCGCTTCACCCACAACACAGGCATCCATTCTCCTGCTGGGAAAAAGGCAGTATAACATATTACACATTCCCTATTGCCTACTGCTGTGGACTCCGGCTGCATTGTTAATCACTCTGAGGATATGCAGAACACCAAGGCATATAGTCCAGCCACATACAGGTCTTTGATTGTCAGGGTGTTCATGTAGTGATCTTGGTTTAGGCTTTTCCACCTGGTGAACGGAACTTCCCTGGCCGAGGTCAAAAGTCAGACGAAGCATATGGACAGGGATTATCTCCCTATTTTGAAGTTTTACCTGTGTTTATAGACACAGGTGTTTGGGCACCTGTCAGCAGCTTATTCTGTTGGCATTACATATTATGGGTGGGGTTGTTACAGTCCATACTCCACAGTGAGGGGTGTTCTCATTCACATTTGACTATTACCTGTATACAGTCATACGGGGATTATTATTTTTGGACATGAAGTGACTACAGGTATGCAGTTGTACATTACACAAGTGTGAAGGGCTGTTCCTGTAAATATGTACGGACCATACCACTTATCCCCTTAGAGCACTGAACCTGCACAAAACCTACATGATGTGGGGACAATTAGGGACACATTTTAACGATTGCTCTTACAAGCTTACAATGTTGATAGAATGCAAGGTTTTGCATTAGCATGACTTTTCTGCAGGTTGTGGAGTCTTATACTCAGGATATTTCTCATTATTTAGTGATGTCAATCCTCAGCTATTTACCACACTGGTGCAGATTGTCGGAGGCACACACCAACACTATGGGGTGAACCTGTGGTCATTCTTAGGGTTGCCACCTTTTCGACTGCCCAAAGTGGGACATGTCCTGTAGAGTTGTCAGATTTTCCAGGACAAAACATACCTACAGCCATGCATAGTACAGAACTTTAACCTTTTTTGTACATATAATAGCTTATTCTAGTAATATTTGAATTGCTTATGCTACTTCACATAACATATTGAGGATTCATATATAAAATAACTGTTTTATGCGACTATTAAAGTAAATTAGGAAATAACATTGTTCTAAACTCTCAGGACATTTGCTATGTCTTGATTTTTTTCACAGGACACAACTGCCTACAGAGGGACTGTTACTCGCAAAGTGGGCAGGTGGTGACCCTAGTCATTCTGCGAATATCTGGACAGTTGAGTGGTATGGCACGGACCTCTGTAATACGCTGTTGTGTTCTGGCACAGCAGTAGCTCAGCATTAAAGACTGCAGTCGGAACATGCTGACAGACAGTTGGGTTTCAGACTTCATACTCCAGACATTAATGCCAATGTGAAAACTGTCATTCTATCAAATTCTATGTTTCTAAGAGCTATCTTTACAGATTGTCCCGGTTTTTGGACCTTTGTCTCACTTATATTCACAGATCTGTCCAGATATCTTGCTCACACAGGTTGACAGGTATGGTCAGTCACGACTGAACACAGTCAGTGTCCCTCACACTTGATCAGGGTTGACCTGTTTACGTCAGTGTCTTCCTCACCCTCATGCCGTTTTCCACTTTGCAAATGTGTGCATTATATTCTCCCTCCATTCATGTCTGGACACATGTGTCACGGGAAGGTATTTTATCCTGGGTGTTAGGTTATGCATGCCCACTTGGGGCTGGACCATGTCATGGACCTCCACTGCATGTTCTGACTTGTGTCCAGATATCTACTGGATTGGACATCATGTCATCATACCCATTCTACTATTTACACAAGTTGGTCATCCCATGAGGGATATCCCAAAAATTGGACTAGACCAAAACAAGTTAGATAACGAAGATTTTTGTGGCTTCATGAAAATGTGCAGGGGGTTTTACATGCAGGAGATACATGGTTTGCAATCCTGACACTGCCTAGGGTGATAATACCTACTTCATATGTTTAAGGGTCACTGTGTGTAGCTGTTTCTGCAACAAACCGGTGGACCAAGTACGGCTGGATTTGGTGGACGTTCTGGTATGGTGGCAGGTTGTGTGTTGTGGAGGGTATGCTGGGTAGGCTATTATGCATCCAGGTGTGTTGCATTTGTTATGGCCAGTTCCATCAGGACCCATCTGTGGGTATGTGACAGTGCCGTATCTATACATTCTACACTATGGCCTGTCTGCTTGTCTTGCAGCTGTTTCTGCATGAGGTTGTGTTTCTTTCTACTTCACCCACTGCCCCCTCATACACCTCCAGTTCACCTTTTCTGCATACGACACAAGTATCGCCTTTGAGGAATTTACCATTAAACACCCACCCCTCACACGCAAATTCCTCACACCCCATAGAGCGCTAATTTGGTTGTTGGTCCATGACACGGCCAGAGTTACACATTGACTACCCTACATGTGTCGGGTATGTTTATGGTTGTGTGGACTACCCTGCCATGTTTGCTTTCCACATGCTATACCTCAAGCACATAGGTACACGCCCATACTTCACTTTCATTACTTGGTTGGTGTATCCGGGTACTACCTGTTTGACTGTGTCACATACACATTCGGATTATACAGCTGCCTTCCGGATTTTGCCAGCCTGTTTTACTTATTGGTAGGATGGCACCTTTTCCTATGTCCAAGCTATTCCTTACACATGTCCGACTGTTGTGGACAATGCCTCCCCACAGTCGACGGTTGTGTTTCCACCTGTTCAATTGGCCACAGTGTGACCATAGGGTTACCACCTGTCCCACTTTGCGAGGGACAGTCCCTCTTTGGGTAGTTGTGTCCTGACATGTAATTGTAAACATGGCAAATGTCCTGAGATTTTAGGACAAACTTATTTTTTATATTTTATGTGATAGTTGCATTAAACAGTTATTCTGTATCTGAAATGCCTGACTGTTATGAGAAACAGAATAAGCAACTAAAATGCTACAAGAATACGCTTTTCTGTAGGCAAAACAGTTATGTTCTGTCCTTTGTACTGGCCGTGGGTATGTGTCGGCCTGTAAAATCTGATGTCTGTACTAAACATGTCCCACTTTGGCCATTTGTAAAGGTGGCAACCCTACTGTGACAGTTGCGGTGAACACAGCATATTTTACAGGCCGACACATACCCACGGTCAGTTCGGCAGATAGAACTTACAATTCTTGCCTATATCTAAGCTTATTCTTGTAGCATTTCGGTATCTTATTCTGTTTGTTATGACATTTATGTAATATACATCCAGTGAAATATGTTTAATGCAACTATTGCATGACGTCTACGGAAGATTTATGTCCTATATTCTCTGGACATTTGCCAGTTTTACATGTTTGTGTCAGGACACATCTGCCCACAGAGGGACTGTCGCTCGCAAATTGGGACAGGTGGTAATCTTGGTCGACGGTACGGATCATACTGTTCCTTTCAGCCTACATGTGTCCGTATTGTTATAGCTGTTTATATGCTCCTTCTGTTTCGTTTACATTCGTATGCTATTTCCTATCACATTTGGTATGTGAAATACGGACATACCTGTTGTATGTGACTATTACATGGCTTGTGGGATATGATTCAGACATACGGTCACTACATATATCAACATTTCTCCTCATGTATTTTGTTATGGACACATCTGCACAGCTATGTTCCCTCCCTCACATTATGGGTCGGCTGGTGACCCTCTCCGTTGGACTGGACGTACCTACTGGTGGTGCACTAACATATGATACGTTTCACTTCCACATGGTATAGCTATCAACACTACTTTGGACTACAGGCACATGGTTTTCATGTCATTTGTTCATGGGTAGGGACCCATTATTCCCTACCGTGCATTTGTGTTTGATTCTTCATTTTCTGTTCGCAGGTACTCTGCTTTGCATATGTTTCAGTCTCCACAGACACTGATAGGTATGATTACTATTGCTGGTGGAATATAATATTCAGCAGTTAAGGTTGCTCCTCGACAGCCGACATTGACACGCCTCCCTGCGCAACTTCGATACACCCCGTGCACTCGCACACGTTTCCTATGCATGTAGCTGTGGCGGCTGCGTGCCTTCATTAATATGCATATGGCGTGACTACTCCATATATACGCCGCACGGCCCACGCAAGCCTTACGCCGGACTTGCACTGAGCTTCATGAATCCTAGAAAAGGTCTAATGCTGAAAAAAAAAAACAGGAGAGATAGCTGTAAGCTATGGAAAATCCAGTTTTAATAAATCATAATATTTTTGCTGGAAAACGGGGATTTCATTCATTTTCCACTGAAATATATATATTTTTTGGCTATAGTCTCAGAAAAAAAGAAGCTCTTGTGGAGTAAAATCATTCCTCAGAACCATAATCATTTGGGAGAATCCACTGAAGAACCCCCTGCCTCCATTCCCTGCTCTCCTGTCAGAATGTGTGGGAAATCTTTTTTTTTTTTTGCATTTGTAGTCAGTGAAGGAACAGGATTTAAAACATTAAATGCAGAAAATATGTCTTTAGGAAAACCTCAAACAGGAGTAGTAATATTCCTAATTTTGTTTTCTTTTAATAAGATGTTCCCTAGAAAAGGGTCAATCAGAGAGCAGCAACGGTGTTCCTCCTTTGTACAATGACAACCCTACATCTTTGAATGACATGTCTGACTCCCAGTCCTTAGGCAGCAAGAGACATTGATGCGTAGTCCAAGGAATCAAGTCTGCCCACATCAGAGTGAGGCAGTGATTAAGTCTGCCTGACACCTGCAGACTTTCACAGAATATATTTTTTTCTTTTTCCAGATGGGAGAAAGAAGAACTGGGGAACTGGTAAATGCTGCATGATTTACTGAGGAAAAAAGCCTCAAAGATGGGTAGCATAGCCTATGTGAGTCTGTAAGTCTCCTTAGAGAAAAGCAAAGATTTTGAGATAAAAAAGATGACAGTCTCCAAAAGCACAATGTCCAGCCTCAAACACAGACAGTCTCAATAGATATGTAGAAAATTAAAAAAATAAAGCAGTTTTTTACATATTTTATTCACACAACATTCACAAGGTAAGAATACCCTGAGAAGGCATGCTACTCCATAGAAATAAATTTCCGAACATAAAATAAATAAGTTTGTTGAAAATAATTTTTTCTCAGAAAGTGAAAATGTGGGAGGTTTTCCTTAGTAGGCTTATCTATCCAGCCTTAAACGGTTGCTAGATAGCCATCAGTTCCACTAAGCATGCAAAGAGAGCACACCTTGGTGGCAAGAAATCTCTGAAGCTTTTGGTGCCCTAATTGTTGCTTCTATGCAGTTTTCCTCAATATCCACAGTAGTTAGGGCATGGGGAGAGTGCTCTAAATCTTTGAAAGCTGCCCAGTGGCATACCTCTCAACTGTACAGATTTTTGAAGAATGTCCAGATTTTTGCCTTGTATTTTTGGTTTGTTTTTCATGAAATTGTGGTTTTCTGGCAAATTAATAGCAAATCATTAAAGACTAAAGTTAGAAAATGATATATATTTGAGTTTCAGACTTCATACCATTTAGAAAATTCATGTTAATGCAAAACCTGTTATTCTATCAACTTTCTAAGTTTGTAAGAGCAATATTTAAAACAATTTCCCTGTTTTTGGACCTTTTTACCACTTTTATTGATAGCTTTGTTCAGACTTCTTGCTCTCAGAAGAGAGGTATGCCCAGTGGTCATATCCTTGGTAGGATATAACCCATAAAGCTTTATCTTCTGCAACAATGATCTATCCGCAAGGGCCAGTGCTAACAACACAAAACCTCGGAGATGAAGTATGAAATAAATCACAGAGAAACACTAATAGGCATCATCAGTATGTCCTCTAATAGCCTATCAGTGATAGACTCAATGTGAGGCATAAGTTCAAGTATTAGATCTAAGACAGGGGTTCTCAATATCCAAGAAGAGTCAGGAAATTAAGATGAGAATTGCTGAGAGCATTGTGCTCACATCACTTTGTTAGAGGGGAAAACTTGCAGAGACAGTCAGTCTGGGCCTAACTGTAATGCATTGTCTTTCCTGAATCCATTTCTCTCAACTTCACCCAGAGCTCTTCTTGTTTCACTTCATGGCTGCACTTTGCCTTCTAGTTTAATTCACATTTATCTTCTGTAATAACTGCATATCTTTCATTTGCAAGGAAAGTACATTTTCAGTTTGTTCATTTATGTTGTTGTTTTAGTTAACATAAACATCTAATCCATTTAGTTTGTTTCACTGTAGACTTTATGTATTTTATCTTCTGTTGCTCCTTCTGCTGTATCTGCTTCTTGTTTTTTTTTTTTCTTGTTTTTCCACCACTTAATTTTCATGTTATCAGACACATTGTTCATTTTAAAAATATTAGATGCAGTTCTTTTCTGCATAAAGTCTTTTTTGCATACAGCTGTTTTGTTTTTCATTTTGCATATTTTGACTTTTATTTATTTATTCTGCATCCTTTCAAAACATCATAACTGGGCAACTGTGGAGAAAATAACCAAATTAAGCCCAGAAGCCATGGGGTTCCAGATGTTCTGATTTGCATTTTATTTGTTCTTTTATGTCTATGTTTATCTGATTTAGCCTGTGTTTCTTGTCCCAAAGGCCCTGCACTTTTACACCCATTGACACACTGCACCTTTACACCCATTGGCACTGCTCCTCAAGCAAAGTCTGAGGCATCAGCTGAGACTGACTGCTTTGGAACAGGAGGGATGAATGGGAGACCTGAATGCTAACAGATTTGATGTCTGCATCAAGTTAGTTCTATTTTCACAAACCAATAACCAAAAGTAGAGAAGGTCCAGTCTTCTGTGGTGTAGGAATAAATATTTATTAAATCCACAAACAGGCAAAAATAAGCACTTTCGTCTTGATCACAAGACTTCATCAGATCTATTTTCACAAATCCCAGAACTGAGATTTGAAAAGACAATAGGTACTGATGCTGGAAGCAAAGCAATTTTAAGTACCACTGTATCCTTTTCATGTGGGTCTTGCAAGAAGTATCATGAGAATCATGGAAGCCATGAGACCCAAAATCCCGAGGAATTCTCTCACTGTGACAGAAGTCTAAGTTGAAACTCTCTGGTGCATAGAGTATATATAAATAAATATAGACCCTTTTTATATTGTGAAAGAAAACTTTTTTGTACTGAGGTGTCTATGAGGCACCCCATAAACATAATCCTGTGTGAAACAGTCAAAAAAAGATATTTTATTGTTCTCCTGAAATCCCAGCCTATGTAGATCTCTTACCCAAGTTAAAGATTCCTGACACTTTGAAAAAAACTGTGCAAAATAAGTGAGATTGTTTACACTTGGAAAAATGTGGATTCCCTGTAGCGAGCTATAATAGGTACTAGGCACTCTGTAAACACTCTTACTGCAGAGGATAGCCCAAAGGGTAAGGCAGAGAACTGAAAATATGATTTAGACACACAAAACCTTAAACTCCTGAAACCTGGATGAATAGGAATGTAATGATATGCATTCTTTACATCTGAGGTTATTACACCACTCAAATGAGGAAGAAGGGCTAATAGGTTGTAAAGTAAAATCATTCTGAACTTGTGCATTATCACAAACTGACTCAGGAAAGAAAGATACAGAACTTCTTCAAAAATTTCTTTCTTTGATACCAAAACCATTCTTAAATAAAGTCCTTTCATTAACAAAGTTGTAGAACTTTTATTACTCCATGAGACAGCATATAAATTATGTCAGGGGAAAAAAAAGGGTTTTGTATTGTGGAAGAAGAAAAATTCCCTGAAAAGGAGACATTTCCTCCCACTACTGGGTCACATTAAGGACCCATTTGTCTGAAATAATCTGTTGCTAAAGAAAGAAATAGAGATTTAGAATTTATTGAAGGCATAAGAGACTGCTGGGGGATAAACAAGGTCCCTTATACAGTCATTCTGACTTGTTTGACTAATAGTTGTGTGTGGGGGTGGTCTGATTTATTTTTGGAACCTCCTTGCCATTGCTTTTAGAGTACCTACTTTTTATTTTATTTTTATTTTGAATTTGTTAACTGGGGTAGAACAGTGATTCCATTGTACCCATTTCAGTCTCAGCCAGGGGAAAACACAATAGATACATGACATTATATACAGAGCGAATGACAAAATGCAATATATACGTATATTCAATTGAAAGTGATTATTGCTGGTTTGACTGTATAAAGGCAATACATAAGTTGCATAATATCCAAAGTGACTAAAATCACAGGATATATACATGCATTTTATATAGATTGGCATCAGAGTTGGCATGCTGAAAGAACCACAATCAAAAATAGAGTCCAAGCAAGACATGTAGATGGAAGAAGGGAATGAAGAAGCTAAGTTATATGAGTGGAGAGATAGCAGTTACATTTTCCTAAAGTCTTGAAATGTGCTTATATTTATGAACAGAAAATGGGATAAGAGGAATGATCTTTAAAAAAGAAGGGAGAGAGTCCAACAGTTTGGGATCAAAGACTAAGAAAGCATAGTCTGTGCAGATAAGGCTAGTTTGGAGGATTTGGAAGAGAGGACATGAATGGTTAAGATGTCTGAGGTTGTATACTGGTACATTTCTGAATAGTTAGGAAGCTAGTTGAGGTAAGGTGTAATTCTTGATAAGTTTAACTAACTGAGAGGAAAGTAGAAAGTCAGCATGTTTTTTCATGGGTAGCGAGTTTATTTTTCAATGGTTTTGCAGTGATGTTTATTTCTTGGGGAAAGAGTAATTCATCTGTAAATGGCATTTGAAATGGACTGAATAGTAAATATATTTCTGTTAGAAACTGCAGCAACTAGTGAGAGACAATATTCTAAATAAGGCAGTAAGATACCTTTACCTATGGCATTTCTACAGGGCTTGGATAGAAAAGGGGAGAGCCTATTAGTCCAGAAAAGAAGACATTTGACTTTTTGAGTGTGCAGTCCATGTAGAGCTGGACAAACCAAACCCCTAGGTATTTGAATGAAGTGACATTTCAATAGTGTTATTAAGAAGATGATAAAGGATTTTAAGAAGGCCAGAGATAGAAATGAGCTGTTGCCACATGCCAAAATGTATTGTTCATATTTTAGACTAGTTTAGTAGCATTTGTTTATCACTGACTCATTGAATAATGGCATAAAAACCAGCCTGAAGGTCTGCTCAAGAAAAGGGACAGAAATGTTGGAGCATATTAGGGCTATATCATCAGCATAAAGAAGGAGAGGAAGATGGAGTAAGTCAGAATAAAATATGTTAATGTAAATAGAAAATAGGGAAGGTAGCAGAATAGATATTTGAGGGACAACTTTCTGCAGGGGGCCTGATATAGAGTTTGATGAACTGAGATTAACAGAAAAATGGTGGATAGAGAGGTGTTTTTTGAACAAAAGCAATGCATCATCACTAATGCCTTTTTTAGTGAGATGGGCTAGACGAATTAAGTGATCAACAAGAACAAATGCTCTTGTGAGGTCAATAAAAATTACCCCAGTAATTAGACCTTTACCCATTCCAAGATGAATGCTGTTGCTGAGTGTGCAGATAGCTGGGGATGAACTGTGACCAGGCAAAAAGCAATGCTACTTTTTGCGAGAGAAGGTGATTTTGGCTAATATATTGAGTAAGTTACAAATAAAGCAATTTATGTAGTAGAAATGGGCTGAAAGTCTGATCAGTTGGAGAGACTGGGTTTCTTGGGGACAGGTTTACAATGGCATTCTTCCAGATAATAGTCATAATATTGCAGATATGTTTCAGTAGGGTTCTGATATTGTCTCAACAGTCATAAATAAACCATTTCTGAGAGATTTCAATAGTGGGAGGCAGTTATCAAGTTTAATTTGTTCATGCAGAGGGTACTATCCTTGGATGTGATAGTTCTGAAGTAGAATGAAGGGATGTGTGGAGAGGAGCTGGAAGTATCAGATGCAGTTTGGGATTGTCTAGACAGGGCTGGGAATGCTGCTGAAGTGAGAAAGAAACTCAGAGGCAGAAAGTTGATAGGATGTGTAATTCATGGAGGGAAGGCTATTCTCACCTCTGAGATGGTTAACCTCTTTTCAGACGTTTTGGGGTGATTTTATTGGTGTATTTTGGTATGAGCTCATCAATTGACTTTCATGATGATGTAATAGCTTGCTTGACAAGGTTGTGTAGTTGGTTGTGTCGCTGTCTGTTAAAAGAAGTAGGAAGTGCTTTCTAAGAATGCCATGTCTTGTCTGAGCTGTAGAAGTTGTTAGTTTTATGTTTATTTAGCCTTTGGATTGCCGGAACGTGGGAGTACTGCAGGTCAGTCAGTATAGAGGTGAGTATTTCTGTAGCAGTGTTCAGATTAGCTCAAAAGCATTCTGCTGAGATGATTTATTCTCTTTCTGTCTAAAATAAGGTGAGGGAGCAGAAATTCTCTTGGAGAATTTAAAGAAGGAGAGCTAAAAAATCAGAGAGATTCCCTGATTCACTTTTTGATAAACTCTACAGCAGAGGGTCCAAATACAAGACCGTCTATGTGTTCTTATTCAATTGCCATACATAAAGGTGTTTGAGAGCTTTCAGATGAATGCCTTTTTCTATCATCTGCACAACCCTTTAAGCACAAAATGAGACAGTCATGCAGGGGGAAGTTCTCTATCAAAGTTTATTCCAGGAGAAGGTTTCTGATGCAAGTGTGGGTTATTCAAATAGGGATTACAAAGTACATCATGCCTTTACTAGCTCAGTGTGGTAGAGGCATCAAATCCTTTTTGTAACTCAGACAACCTAGGATGATATAAGTGTTCTTGCAGTTGAAAAGCTGTCTGGTGACACTGGGCATCAGCAAGCAAAACTTTAGTGCACAACTAAAGGAGAGGATGACAGCTAGTCTCACTACTGTACAACTATCCAGTGGATGCTTGTTGCTGAAGTAGCATTTGACAGCATTATTAAAACTAAGCTAGATGTAGGCTTATCATGGGATGCATGCTGCATTCCACGTATAGTACAAGTACAGAAGCCAATATGTTCTGTATGATGGTGTTCAGGCTGAGTTTCTCAGATACAGTGGATAAAGTGCACCTTATGGCTGCGGTGATGTCATACTCACAGCAATGGGAATAAATATCTTCCTACCAAAGAAGAAAAGACAGGGCAAATATATTCTCCTTCATCAGAGCATGCCACATGAAATGATTGTGAAAGAAGAGATGACAGATGGTAGTGTAAAGGCCAAGATCGTATAATGAGATAGTCACATCATACTCAACTAGAAAACAAGTAAGGTATAATGAATTAATAACATTTGAATTAATTAATTAAAAATGTAAGAGACATATGTTGCTTTCAAATAAAAATATTCAAAACTAGAAAAAACAGGCTAAAAGGGTAATTATGTAGAAGAGGTTCAAGTTACAGCACGTGCACAATTGCAGAGAACTCAGATAAATGGGAAACAGAACAAAAGAAACAAAAAAAAATCATAAATGTACACAGAATAAACTAATGCTGAGGACTGAATATTTTCTAAGAAGTGTAGAGAGCAAGAGTTCAATTCCTTGCAATAGTATTCTTATGCAGATAAAAACCTTAAGAAATGATGTACAGAAAATAACGGAAACAAAAAAAACATTGCCTTACAGAACTAGGCTTATGCAGATGAAAATCTCAAAAACTGATTTACTGAAGATAACCAAAGTCCCTATTTAAATTAGTGAGCATGTGCAGACCACATCTGAAAAAAAAATAAGATGAATACCAGGTCTAAGATTTGCAGCACTGGGCATGTGCAGCCTACAACCTGACAACACCATGTAAAATAAGTTGAAACCAGTCTCAATGTAATTTTAGACTAGAGATAAATCAGCTGTAAGAAATGAAGTCTAGAATGCAGATTATTTATTAGGTATACTACAAAACGGACTCAATGTTTTAGTCTATTACATGCAGGGCACTCAAAACATGCACATGTAAATACTCTCAGGGAGAAGTATATTAAGAAAACTGTTTGAGATATAGACACTGATTTTTAAGATATTAAGTCAATGTAATGATCTTTAAGAAGAAACAGTTGTGCAAGTATCAGAACAACACCAGATTTATGAACAAAAGGCTCAGAGAGCAAGCAAGACATGAAGATACTGATGGAATTCTTTGGCTTAGCCTCAACATTAGCAGCAAGAGCATGAAACTGCATATTTTCAAAGTAGTAGGACTATCAGCATTGGTCCTCTAAGAATATGTAAGGCAGCATTGCATTGCCTGTTCAGACCAATCTTTCCAGAAAGCTGTTTGACAGCCATAGTAAGAAATTTAACCTCTTTGATTGGGTTGACCCCAGAACTCTATGTCCCTGCAACGTTGTGCCAGCAAATACATGATGTAGATTAGTGCTCATCAATTTGTTGTGATCATTCCTCTGTGGAGACCTGTGATGACAATAAGAAAAATGGAAAACTGACTCTGACATGGGTACCTCCTTCAAAAACAGATGAAGAAAATAAACAAACTTAAAAGTTTGCTGTACAGGAAATATGGAAGTGAAAACAAAAAAGAGAGAGAAATAAAGTGACAGCAACCACCAATCTACTAGTTCACTAAGGATGATTCTTCAGATATTGACAGTCTGGTCAAAAGTGAATTTATGCAAATACCTGGTATGAATACTTATCTCTTTCCTGCTACTTACTAGACACAGGAAGCATGCAAACCATACCTTTCAACTGTCCAGATTTTCACATTATATTTTTTGGTCTATTCTTCATTAAATTTCCAGATTTTTGGCAAATCATTAAGGACTGAAGTCACTAAATAATGGCAGATATTTGAGTTTCAGACTGCATATCCTTCAGAAAATACATGATAATGCAAAACCTGTTAGTCTATCAAATTTCTGAGTTTATAGGAGCAGTATTTCAAAACTGCCCCTATCTTTCGGCCTTTGTAATCCCATTATTTCAGGCTTTACCCAGATTTCTTGAGCTGAAAGGTTGAAAGGTATGATACATAGGGAAACTCATCAGAAAAAAGAACTACATGACTACTCTGCCCGATATACTAGGTGAGCAAATTGGTGTAAGGAAATAATTTTTTGAGCTATGATACAGAATCTGAATTGCCTAGAAATAGTAAGGCCTTGCTGATTCTAATTATGATGGCTGCCAAAAAAGCAATTACTAGAAAATGGAAATCAAAGTCTTAACCAACTTTGCTAGAAGTAATGAATATAGTAAGAGAGATAAAACAACTGTAATTGGGATCTTTAGAAAAGAGTAGAAGCAAATTTCATAGGGAAATATGGGAATTGTGGGAATAATACATGCAGAAGAGGAACAAGGTTTAAAAGAAGGCAGGATCTGGATGAGCTATGTGATGTTTGGCTGACAATGACAGGATATATTTTAAATGATGCATAATGTTTGCAATTATAACTATGTTGATGTGGTTTGCGATATATGTTTGCAACTAAAATTATGTCAGTATGAGTTGGTTTTATTTATATAAAGGTATTATTGCCTATGCCACACATGATAATTTAATAAATATGTGTCTTGTTTAAAAAAAAATTATAAAAAACAAGATCATAGTTTAAGAAAAACAAGAGAAGCATCTAACATAGGGCTTCCAAGATGGCTGCATATTGAGTAACAGCTTAATTCTAGCTCTCCCAATGTGAAAACAGAAAGCAGAGATTTCTGGGTACATTTCAGTAACTGACTAGTAAGTGCACTGCCTGGATGCCAGAAAAAAAGAAAAACAGTGGACCTGAGGGAAAATCATCTACAAAAGGTGAAGAAAAGGATTGACTGGGAAAAGTACTGTAGATGTTCAGCAAAAAGCAATGCAAGCTCCAGACATGACTTCAAGTAATCTAGAGGAATGTATAAAACAATTGCACACAGACTTTATTAAAATAAAAAAACTGATGGAGTATATCAACTCAAACAATAAAAGGCTGAAAAAATGGAAGAAGCTTTACACAGATATTCAGATAAGGTATTAAAACTGCAAAACTCAGAGAATGAATTGAAGAAAAGAATGGCTGAGTATGAAACTGCAAAAGAAGAGATTTTTTCAAAAAATAATAGAATTAGATGACAGAGCACATAGGGAAAACCTGAGATTTTCTGTTGCACCCAAGAAGCTGGAAGGAACAGACTATATTAAATTTATATAAAGCCATGAAAAAAATAAACAATGGCAGCAACAACTGTGAGAAAAATCCATTTATGGGTGCTTCTGGTACCCCAACAATGAATAATAAAAGTCACCAACATGCTCTATTTTATTACAAAACTGTTCCAATCATGTGTTACCACCCCAATTAATCAATTAACACTGGTTAACAAACAAGCAAGCAAGCATTTTTCCACCCTGAATTCTAACACCTAATACAACATTACTATTGTTTGGTTTTTTTTTGTTGTTTTTTATTATGACAAATAACACATTAAACAATCTAATTAACTTCTAAATTCATACCCCTAGGTTTTAAAGTACCATTATTCAAAATAAACCTCCTTTCCATCCTTAAAAGATTGGCAATAAAATCCCCACCTTTGGTAAGAAAAGGTCTTGCCAGAATACTGAAGAAGTGTTAATTGGGGTCATAGTGCATGATTGGAACAATTTTATAATAAAATGGAGCATGATGGTGGCTTGTATTATTCCTTGAAGGCTATTTGCTGAGGTACCAGAAGCACCAGCAAATGGATTTTTTTAACAGTTGCTGCCTCCATTGTGTATTTTATTCATGTATTAAATTTATGAAAGCTCAAATAAGTAACTGGACTGGTATTCCACAACAGGAATTGTTAATTGGAAGGACACATTGTGTGTATGCTCCAAACCTGGCTATGAGAAAACAACCTAGACCTTTAATAGTAAAAATGCAATCTTACTAACAGAAGGAGTTAATTCTATCAAGACTATGGCAAAAGAACGAAATACTAAAAGTAGGAGACAGCAGAATGACTACTCATTGCACACCAGGTTGAAGAGGAGTAAATTTATCCCAATGTTCAGGGAATGTCAAGAAACTTTTAGTTATGTACTTACCATAACTTTAGATGTATGGGATCCATCTCACCTACATTCTCTATAGATGGGTTCGGAGCCGATCCTCGGCTCCGACTCGGCCGCTATACAATAGAACGCAGTCTCTTATTGGCTGAGTTACCTCATATCCCAGGATGCACCACTACCACTTCCCCAGATCTTGTTTGTCCGCACTCATGCTGATAGAAACATACTATTGTTATAACATTCTCAGGTCTTTCAAGAGAGGAAAGAAGTTAAATTTCGGATCGTCCGGTCTCTCCTGGTCTACGAGGCAGGGGGAAGGAGGGTGGGTTATTAGGAATGTAGGCGAGATGGATCCCATACATCTAAAGTTATGGTAAGTACATAACTAAAAGATGTAATGTCATCCTATCTCACCTACATTCTCTACAGATGGGACAGCGTCCCTAGCACCTAATTCCTGGGTGGCTCACTGGAAAACACTCCTGAGAACTGTGGAACCGAAGGAAGCTCGACCCCTGGATGCCACATCTAATTTGTAGTGAGAAACAAAGGTATGTGAAGATGTCCACGTGGCAGCCGCACAAATGTCGCCAATAGAGAGCTTGGAATGAAAAGCTGCTGAAGTGGCGATAGCCCTAGTAGAATGAGCTTTCACTGGAACTATAAGTTCCTTATTTGAGATGAGATAAACATGATTGATGCAGTCCCTGATCCACTTGGCAATAGTGACTTTTGTGACGGCTTTGCCTAATTTATTATCCGAAAAGGACACAAACAGTTGATCTGATTTTCGTGCTTTGTGTGTCCTATCCAAATAGAAACGTAATTGTCTGTGCACATCCAAGCAGTGAAAAGTATATTCAGCTCTATTCGAATACTTGGGGAAGAAGACCGGTAGCTCTAGTGATTGTTGTAGACAAAAGTTAGAACAAACCTTTGGTATAAAAGATGGGTTTGGTCTAAGAGATACTCTATCCTTTTGAAATACCAAGTATGGTCGTTTAACACATAGGGCTTGAAGTTCTGAAACTCGTCTGGCTGAAGTAATAGCAACTAGAAGGGCAGTCTTCCAAGAAAGGAATTTTAGATCACAGGTTGCTGCCGGCTCAAAGGGGGATGAGGTTAATGCACCTAATACCACGTTAAGGTCCCACGGAGGTGCAGGTTGAGATATAGGGGGTCGTAGAAGCCAAGCTCCTTTAATAAAGGCTTTGCACAACTTGTTGCTCATTAAAGGAGGTTCCACACTTTCATGAAAATTGGAAATAGCCGCCAATTGTACTTTGATGGTAGACACTGAGCAACCTTGATTGAATAGGGAAGCTAAAAACTTCAGTACTTCTGATACTGAGGCTGTCATCGGGTCTAATCCTCGGAGTTGGGCCCAAATAGCAAACCTCTTCCATTTATTGCTATATATCTTTTTCATCGAAGTCTTGTGGGCCGAAGACAAGATGTGCATGACTTCAGGGGCAAAGGAAAGGCTCCTAATTATGGTTGGAAGAGGAGTAGCCAGGCTGCCAACTTCGATGAATGGAGGGACTGATGGAGCTGTCCTGACTGATGAGTCAAAAGGTCTGGAACTTGGTCCAGGAACCAAGGACCCTCCAATGCATATCTGTGAAGAAAGGGGAACCAGACTTGTCGAGGCCAGTATGGGGCGATTAATATCATTTTGCTTCTCAAGCGAATCGCCTTCTGAATCACCTTGGGGAGAAGGGGAACCGGTGGAAAGGCATATAGTAGACCGGAGGGCCAAACGTGGACTAGAGCGTCCTTGGGGATCTCCCCCGGAACTGGGGTCAGAGTGAAGAAGTGTTGGCATTTCGCGTTGAGGGGACTTGCGAAGAGATCGCAACAAGGGTCTCCCCATCTTGTGAAAATCTGCGTTACCACTCTGTCATTCAAGGACCACTCGTGAGGGGAGAGAATAGTTCTGCTCAGTCTGTCGGCTATCACGTTGGATTTCCCCGGAATGTGCATAGCCACTAGGAAACGCTTGGTAGCAATCGCCCAATCCCATACTTTCATGGCTTCTCTGCAAAAAGGGTAGGACCTGGTTCCTCCTTGCTTGTTTAAGTACCAGACTACCGACATATTGTCGGATTGAATGGCAATCGTACCCTGGGGGAGGTGATCGTGCAGTGCTTGCAACGCTAAAAGCACCGCCCTCATCTCCAGGATATTGATATGGAGAAGACTCTCGTCAGAGTGCCACGTGCCTTGGACCGACCTGTCCAGATAATGTCCCCCCCACCCTGTCTGGGAGGCGTCCGTAGTCAACGTGGCAGAGGGGAGTGGGGGAATGAAGGGTCGCCCTAGATTCAGGTTGGAGGATAGAAGCCACCAACAAAGATCCTGTTTGCACGTGTCTGTGATCAGTATGTGGTGACTGAGGGGAAGGTCTTGATAAGACCACTGGACTGATAGGAGCCACTGAAGTATCCTCATGTGCAACCTTGCCAAGGGGACCAGAAGAATGGTGGCTGCCATGGAGCCCAACAGCTGTAGGACCATTCTTGCTGGAGCACGACGTTTGAGGAGCAGAGCCTGAACCTGAAGCTGGAGCGTTGCTATTCTTTCCGCAGGGAGATAGACTCGCATCTGCCTTGAGTCTATTTCTGCACCAATAAACAGAATACGCTGAGATGGTAGCAATACAGATTTTGACCAATTGAAGGTGATTCCTAAGGAGTTGCCTAGTGTGATTGTGGCTGCTAGGTTTTCCAAGAGTAGATGCCTGGAGGTGGCAGTTAGGAGCCAGTCGTCTAGGTATGGAAACACCTGGAATCCTAGACTTCTCAAGTGAGCAGTCACCACCGCCAAACATTTGGTGAACACCCTGGGGGCTGAGGTGAGACCAAAGGGCAGTGCTCGGAACTGGAAATGACTGTCTCCTAGGCTGAAGCGTAAGTGTCTCCTCGACGCCTGATCTATCAGAATGTGATAGTAGGTGTCTTTGAGATCTATGGAGCACATCCAAACACCTTTCTCCAAAAGCGGGAGAATGGATTGCAAAGTGACCATCCGGAATTTGGACTTTTTTACAAATCGGTTTAGTTTGCTGAGACCCAAAATGGGTCTCAAGTCCCCGGTCTTTTTTGGCACCAAAAAGAATCTTGAGTAAGTCCCTGATCCGGCCTGGTCTGCGGGGACAGGTTGGATGACCCCTTTTTGAAGCAGCTTTGATATTTCGTTGGCTGCATGATCCCGTTGACTGGGTGGCGGGTCCGGGATTCTTTGGACTGGTGGAGGGGGTTGAACAAAGGGGATGGTATAACCTTTGGTGATTATTCGAAGCACCCGTTGGTCCTGAGTAATATTTTCCCAGGCCTTTAGGTGTTTCGAAAAGCGACCCCCGACTGGCTCCGGAGCTGCACAGTCGGGTACTCCTTCAAGGATGGTGGAAGGAGGAGGAGCCACGAAAGGACTCATGGTCTCCAGTGTTGTGGGGGCCTCCGCCGCCTCTGGGACGGCGTCTCCCTGAAAAATTTCCCCCTCCTCTGCCTCGAGAAGGGGGATCGCTCTGCAGCGACGAGTAAGGCTTTTGAGTCTTACAGAACCACATTTTCCCTCCTCTTCGAGCCTTGGGATAAGGTCTGAAGGGAATGGAAAACCGGGCTCCTATGGCAGTTAAAGTCTTACCCTCCTGTTCGCAGCGAGTCAATGTGTCCTTTACCTTGGGTCCAAACAGTGAGGACCCATCAAAGGGGGCGTCGGCAAAGGAAGAATTAAAGGCCTCCGCAAAGTGACACAGACGTAGCCAGGCTTGTCTCCGTAGAGCAACACCTGTTCCAGCCACTCTACTCGCTCCTTCGGCCGCATAAGAAATGAGCCTCATGGACGAGTTAGATAATGAAGACAGGGTAGCCAACTGGGAGTTAACCGTCTGGGTCAACTGCTCAGGTAAGTTACCAGAGAGGGTATCCGAAAGCTCCTTGATCAGATCCCTCTGTAGTCTGGTGAAATGTGTCAGGTAATTCAGAGACCTTAATGTAAAGGCCGCTGAAGAAAGGGTACGCTTGCTGTACCGATCCATGCTCCTAGACTCTTTATTAGGAGGATGGATGGACGTCGAAGCCTCTGCCACATCTTGTTGGGTGGCAGATGCCACCACCATAGCATCTACAGCCACGCCTTTCGATAAAAAGTCCTTGTCCGGGGGAGCCGAGAGGAACTTATTGGGGCAAGCTGGCACCGGTTCCACAGAATCCGGGTGTTCCCACGCCCTTCAAGAGATCAAATCCAGAAGCTCATCGAAGGGCGGAGACACCCAGGAGGCGGAGGGCTGAGCCCCAAAGGCCTTGAGGAAAACCGACTTCTCAGCAGAAGGGGGTTTGGACTGCCAGTTGCCTCGCTGCTTGAGGATCTCTAAGATGTCCGCAAAGGAGACATCTTCCGAGGATGACTTTGGGGACCCCTCCACATCATCGAGGTTGGTATCTGAAGTGAGAGACTCATCAGGGGAGTCGACGTGTTTCCTCTTACACTGTTTCTTCCTGGGAGGTTCCTCCGAAAGCATGTCGGAGGGACCTCCAGGAAGAAGGGAACCCCCAATGGGAGTAACCTCAGGCCCAGGGGCTCCACTGTCATGAGACAGGGGGATTGCAAAAGCGCCAGTCTCCATGCCCAGGGAAGATGGTGGTGAAATGGTCGAAGTGGCCACAGAGGATTTGGCCAAGGCACTTCTCATGGCATCAAAGGCTGGACCCCAGAGTCCTGGGATGGTTCAGACCCCGAGACCACAACAGTTTGTCGGAACCCCTGCAGCCGACGCACCGAGAGGGAGGCTTGGAACCGAAAGGATCGGGCCTGAAACGTCCCCCCCAGGGCCGACAGAGGAGGTCCGCGTACCGAACCCTGACCCGAGGGACGGGGTTGAAGTTAGAGTCGGAACCGACCCGATAACTTCCACCGGTTCCACCAACACCGACTCCAATGGCGCCGAGGCTGTTGGAGGAGGAATCGATGTAGCAGGATGGGAGATCGGCTCCAAAGCCAACTGGGCTGGAGCTGAGATCAACTTTGCAAAGACTGGAGACTGGAAAAGCCTTTGAAGCACCCTGTCTAAGTCCGAATCGGACATCCTCGAAGAACAAGAAGAGACTGACCGGGTCCGAGTCGACTTCTCCGCTGGCTCCGAAAGACTGGGGGACTGGCTCCGTAATGGTTCTAGAAGTATCGGCGCCGAGGGAGACTCCACTACTACTGCAATTTCCCTCGGAGCCGATGAGGACTTCGGCACCGAAGGGGAAGAGTCTGAGTGGGCAACCCCCATCGGTTCCGAAGGCAGTGGAGCCGATGAAGGTGACACGCCTCTCGATGCCCGAGCTCTTGACTCGAAACCAGAGGAGTCGAGGCTGGAGACATCGAGGCAGACCGTTCCGCCTTCAGCTCCGAAGTCCGTGGAGCCGACGGAGAAGCCTGCCGAGACTTTTTTGCTGCCGGATCTGATGGGCTGGTCGGAGCCGAAGGTTTTTTCTTCTTCCTAGAAGGTGAAGAAGAAGAGGAAGATAGGGCTTCCTCAAAGGAAGGGGTAATAAGCCCTTTTAAGATCAATTTATTTTTCCTCTCTTGGAGGCCGAGAGAAAAAGCGTGGCAAACGCTACAGGACTCCTGAAGATGCTTGGGACCTAAACAATAAACACATAAGGAATGGTCATCTGTTATAGACATTTTATAACTACATTTAACACATTTTTTAAAACCGGATGGTCTATGTTCTTTAGACATGGTTATAAAACACTAAACACCGACTACAAGAAAAAAATAAGATGGAACAGACAACCTAGACTCTAACTTAAACGCCTAGGGTAGGGCTAGGCCCCTCTAACTTAAAAGGGACCGCTAAACACCGACTTAACTAACAAACAAAACACAATTTACCACAAAAAATATAGCAAAACCAATCACACAACAACAATAGCTGTTAAAACAGCTTTTGGGTAAGTTTTTACCAAAATTCATACAGAAAAAATTTCTGACTAGAGATACTTAGCTCAGCCAAGTCCGAGACCACGTCTATGCTGAAAAGTGGCAAACGAGATCTGGGGAAGTGGTAGTGGTGCATCCTGGGATATGAGGTAACTCAGCCAATAAGAGACTGCGTTCTATTGTATATCGGCCAAGTCAGAGCCGAGGATCGGCTCCGAACCCATCTGTAGAGAATGTAGGCGAGATAGGATCACATTACATCAGCCATTAAATTCATACTGCTGTATCCAGGTATCTTCAAATTAATTTTCTCTGGAGGAACAAAATCAATTTTTGATGAAGTACATGCTAAGGAAGAAATACAAGGTTTTGTCCCCAACAAAAAGTGAGCTGTGAAACAATAGGAGATTCTGCTTCTTGTTCTTCTGGTAATATGGACCACAGAGAGACTGTGCCAGTGAAACCTTTTCCTGTGTCCAATGGGAAATTCTTGCAAGAGGGAAATAGCACAAGAGTTGATTAGAAGAATATAGAGCACATTGGAAATGAAGGAGAGGCAGGGTTTGGGAAAAGGAGATGAATGGGAATAGAACAAAAAAAAATCTGGAAATATTGGACTTTCTAGGACTTTGTTAAACTTGTACGGGACTCTAAAGCATATGCCCTACTTGATGCAATTACAAAGCAATAATTATAGTTGTGAAACATGACAGAACTAAATATCTGGAAATATTGGACTTTTTTGGACTTTGTAAAATTTGTAGGGGACTTTAAAGGATATGCTCTACTTCACCTCATTGATGTTCAGAAAAATACTCAGGAGAGGGGAAGAGGAGGGAGCAAGTTAACTGTAAGTAAAACAACATTTTTTCTTAAGAGTACTATTTCAATGGTGCATGATTTTCTTTGCATTTTATAAAGTAAAGATTTTTTCAGCTTTTTTTAAGTGAAATGGGGATACTAATGTAAATGTGTACTCCTGCTTTTTTTTTTGTTTGTTTCTCTCTTCCTTCTTCTGTCTTTCTCCTTGTTCAGTTTTAAGATATGTAGGCACTACAATGTAAAAAAAAATATCTTGCTAAAAAAAGCATGACAAAAGAAAAATTAGTGTGCTTTTTCTCATTGTTGCACAGGGGAATTACTGGGTTAAGGCCATTAGCTTAATTAGTAACAAATGTTATGAAAACATAAGTAAATAAAAAAGAATATTGACTATTATAAGTTTTTTTTTCTAGTAAACAGTTCTGTCTCAGGCTGTTATGCATCTAGCAGACAATCTGATAAAGATAAATGGCTTAGACAAAATGTTCCTGAAAGCATTCAAGTGTTTCCCAACTGAGAGAGAGCTATAAAGATAAGACAAAACCAGACAGACAGAACTGTGGGTTAGCATGGATAACATTTCTTTTAGGTTAGTTCAAGTCCGTATGTGTGGCTGCCAGTTTGGAACATTTGTTCCTATTAGGAGGGTAAGACTTCAATATTTGAAGGAGTGCATAGTTGTGTGTGTTATTATTAAGTTAACAGGTTTTAGGGTGGCACTGTGTGTGTGTGTGTGGGGGGGTGTTTGTGTGTGTGTGTGTGTGTGTGTGTGTGTGTGTGTGTGTGTGTGTGTGTGTGTGTGTGTGTGTGCATTTTTATTTGATGGTTTTCAATAAACAAAATATATGACATAGGTTGAAGTGGAGATGATAAGAAATAACTGTATAAAAGATTAACCTGCCAAACAGTACATGCATTTAACACAAAAGCTGAAACCTAATCATTATAAAAGCTGTTATTCATGAAAGGTGGGAATAATTATCTCTCAAGAATATGATGTTTTTATAATGTGTTTAAATGTTAATGGTCTAACTGATAAATACAAAAAAAGAGTAGTGAACTATATTAAAACGTAGAGTGAAAATAGTTATTCTACAGGAGACACACTGGGAAAAAATTAAATATGTAAATTTGGTAAAGAAAGTTTTTCAGGATGGTTATTCAGTGGAAAATCCTGGGGCAAAGGAAGTGAGGAGTAGTTATATGAATTGCAAAAGGATCTCCCATAGTAATAGAAGAGGATAAAAAGACAATAATAGTAGATTTGTAGTACAATGGAGCTACTGGCAAGGTAGAAGGATTACACTTGAATGTGTTTATATTCCATTGAAAACTGCTATAATGGAGCTTAAGAAAATTCTGGGAGAAATAATCAGCTTTCAGCAAAGAATATTGCTTATAGGTGGGGATTGGAATTTGATTTACAATAGTGAAGATGTGTCTGAGGGACCAGAAGGGAAATATAACAAAGGAGGGTAGATTTTTAAAGAAATTTATGAAAATATTTGGCATGGAAGATGTGAATTCAGTGCTAGGAATTCAAAGTGAAGTTACATATTATTCCTCCAAGTTACAAAAACTGGACTAGTCTAGACTGAAATTACATTTCTCAGGAGCATGTGCATTTAATTGAAGGTCTTGATATGCGCCAATTAACTATTTCAGATCTCTTTCCAATAATAACTAAAATAAAAACACAGGGTAATGAAATGAACATGAGACACTGGCACTTTCCACCTATCTGTTGAAAAGAGAGGAATTTAAGGAAATTATAGTGGAAATTACTCAGGAGCTATTAGAGAAGATAGAATTTTTTTCTGAAACTATAGCTAGGGAGTAGGATATAATTAAAGTGGAGTTTAAAATATAGTGGAAATAAAAGAAAGAGATATATGGATAAGAAGTAACAGGAATTACTTAGAGGGACTGAGATATGTAAGTATTGCAAAATAGCATGACTCTCACAAAACAAGAACAAAAGAAAATGCAGGATGTTAAACAGAAAATAAGGTATTATTTTGATAATATGCATGAGTTTAGAAAGATTGCTGTTAAGTAACTGTTATTTGATAATAACTCTAGAGTACAAAAAAATTTTAGCACAACAAATCAGTCAACAGAAAGTAGAAAGGGCTGTTACCAAGCGTAGGGAGCCCATAACAAGGAAGATCACAAGGAATCCTGTAGAGGTATTAGAAATATTTTGGAAATTCTGTGAAAGTCTGTATAAAGCAGAGATATAAAGAATTCTAGAAAAGGTACAAATATAAATGTTTATGGAAGAATTAAATACGACAAGGTTAGAGGGAGAGGAGGCTCAATTGCAAATAGTTAAGATAGGAAGAGATGGTGATGTATAACAAATCTACTGGAAAATTTCCATGAATAGGTGGTATTCCTGTGGAAGTGTGGAAGCTAGGAGGGAAAAAACTGATAATGATCTGGCGGGTTTTGTTTAACAGTATTTTAAGAGGAGGAGAAAAAACTACATCCTGGAAGAAAACTGGTAGCTGTAATACCTAAAGAAGGTAAATATCCATCAGATTCAGCTTCATACAGGCCCATTTCAATATTAAACCATGATTATAAAGTGTTTATGTCTATAATAGCTAAAAGTATAGCAAAAGTGATGACAAAATTGATACATATGGATTAATGTTGTTTTGTGGAGGGGAGGAAAACATTTGACAACATTAGCAGAACACTGATGAGAGGGAAGTAAAAAGTAAAAAAATACCACTGTTGTTGGTGGGTCTTGATGCAGAGAAAGAATTTGACAGTGTAAGCTAGGACTTTATGACCTAAGCTAGGACAGAGCAATGGAAGCATTTGCATTCCCTGATAAAATTATAAGGTTAATTAGGAGGATATATGAGGGATCAGAGGTGAAAATTAAAGTGAGCGGGGTCCTTAATCATAACCTCTGCTTGAGCAGAGGAGCCAGGCAGGGGTGTCCTCTCTCCCCTTTGTTATTTACATTATATTTAGAACCATTGGCAAAGAAAATAAGGGACGCAGAAATTCGAGGATATAATTAGTATGGTAGTCAAGAAAGCTGGCTCTATTTGCAGATGACATTATTTTATACCTAATAAAACCAGAAAAGAACATTGCAGTGCTGTGGAGCATACTGAGACAGTTTCAAATCTTTTCAGGATACAAAATCAATGAAGCTAAAACAAAAGCAATAGTGGTAAACTATGTACCCGCATACAAAATGGTTCAGCAATATCCATAATAATGGGGGCATGATAAAACAAAGTACTTAGCAGTATGGATTAAAAATTATTCCGGTGTGGCAGCTAAGGATATGTGTGAAGATACTAAGCAAAAGATAATACAAAAACTAACAAAATGGAAGCTCTATTATATAGACTTTAATAGTAAGGTACAAGCAGTTAAAATGTTTTTAGTCCTTTAATCTTATACACAGGTCAGGCATATTTTTATCAACCAGAGGAGAAGCTGTGGACAGCAATTAATAAAGAGCTGAAGGATTTTATCTGGGAGGAGAAGACTGCAAGAGTCAAGTAGGAAAATCTTACTCATCCAATAGAACAGGGCAGATTGGGATTACACAATTTGAAGGGGTATTTCAGAGCAACATAGTTAAGGCTTTTATACATAGCACAAGCAGAAAACTATAATGCAAATTGGAAAGAGATGATGATGCAGGAGTTCAAGTTGGCCACTGTTCTGTGAGCACTACTAGCACCTAGCTCTCTGAAATACCCTGGATTAAAATAAACCCAGAAGACATCATGGAATAAAAACGCAGAAATAAGACTGAACATCTATTCCAGATAAACAGCAATCAAAGGAAGAAAAAAATAACAACAGATTCCTTTTAAAAACAACAGGATTATCTAAGATCTTAGAAACAACTGAAGCCGTGTGGTGCTTAGGCCCTGCACTCATATACAAAGTCTGAAAAAGCACCAACCAGCAGGATGTCGAAAGAAGAAAATAATATGGACACTGTAACAACTAAGATCAAATTCTCGGTACTAGCCTCACCAGATAAAGATACAACTCCAAAAAGACTAAGGACAAATACACAATCAGACAATACTAAATCTACAGGCAAAACCAAGGCAGACCAGCCAGCTAACCTGGAAGACATTAAAACTGCTTTACTACCTATTCAGCAAGCAATGCAGGAACTATCTTTATAATTTCAAACATTTGGTGATTCATTTAACCAAATAATAACTAGAATGGAAAAATCCGAGGCAAAAATACTAGAAAATGAAATAAAAATAGAATCTATTGCTCAAAGAACTGATTCCCAAGACAAAGATCTGCAAACTTTACAAACAAAAATAACAGACCTTGAGGCAAGGTCACAAAGAAACAACATTATCACCAGAGGAATCCCTGAAACTGTGTCACATAATCTAATACCAACTATCAAACTCATAATAAAATCCCTGCTGGATGACCCTGAAGAAACACAACAAGTGATAATAGAGGGAGCCCACAAAGCTCTGAGAGAAACACAATCACCACTGAGACAAAGACCTGTCTATATTAAAATATTAAACTACCAAGATGTAAATAAAATCCTACTTGAAGCCAAGAAGAAAGGTATACTCCCCTGGAATATTAATAAAATGTCCTTTGCTTGGGACCTTCCAATCCAGGTAAGGCAAGCAAGGCAACTTCTGTCTCCATATTGCAGATTTCTGATAGAAAAGAAAATCAAATTCCAGATGAAATATCCAAATCAACAAATTGTCAATGTTAAAGATGTTAAATACATGGTTGCTAACCCCAAAGAGGCAAAAGAGACATTCCTATCTGTTTTTTAAGCAGATTCCCCCTTCAGAAACAAAATAAAACAACAAAAAACTGTAGGCATCCCTTGAGTGAAAAACAGACCAAATTGTGACCATTTTAGATGGGAATCAACCCTGAGAGCTTCCCCTTACTTTCTAGGCCCTTAAATCAACAAAGGGAGCCATAAGGAACACAGGAAAGGGAAATGAAAAATGGGTAGGAACCAAAATACAACTGCTGTTTCCAATGCACAATTTATAGGAAGGAACCACCTCCTGGGACTCTGGTATGCATAATCATTCCCCTTCGATCTCAAGGGCTCCACTACAAACTAAAAATGATCTAAAATGAAGATGCAGCAAGTCTAAGAAGTTAATCTTGCCATAAACATCCATAAATCTAAACCAACTTATAAGATAAACCAGACTGAAAGATGACCAGAAACCTGTGAAGCAAGAATCTGAAGAATAAGGTATAGTTTTACCAAAACAACCAATGTTGTGTCTTTCGGCTTTTCCCAGTTAGGGGTCGCCACAGTGGAACTCCGGTCCTCTAATGATTGGCAGCTGATTTTGACATGCCGAGTTGCCAGCCCTGATGCACAACCTTCAACAAAGGTATGCCCATTTACGCATGTCTCCACGCAGAAGACACTCTAGCTGAAAGTTGAACCGCACAACGTCTTACTGTGAGGGGACAATGCTACCGCAGCACCACCACCACAACCAATAAGACTTTGAATCATTTATTAAGACTTGTTATAAATAGTCCAGCCTTTATTACTACATGAGAGACTTTCAGAATCAGCCTATCTTAAGGATGTATGACAGAAATAATGATGTTTGACTTTAATAAAGGTAAGTAAAGAGTAAAAGCATTTTAGAAAAAGAAAAATACAAGAACACACAAATATAAACTATTTGACTGCAGAAAACGCAAATATAACCTAAATAGGTTTGGGCAGAATATATACCTGGCTAAGCCTAAAAAGATTTTCTTCTCGCTTCCCCTCATTTTCCTGCTTCTGATTATAGGTGTCAATAATGTTTTTTTTTTTTCTAGAATCTGCTACAGATTTGCGCAGACGTCTGTATAGGCACAGAAGTAGGGGAGAAAAACTGTTTAAAGGAGAAGGGAAGGGAAGAGCAGAATAAGGAAAAGGAAAATGTGAACAAGACAAATCTGGCTTAACATTTATGCTACATTGTTGTATATCTTGATATAGTTAACTGAGGATTTGAATACTAACATGTTGTTTAAAAATGCATTATTAGAAGGAATGAGCTGCATGCTAAAAAGCTATAGGTTCTGTGCTGTAACCATAATACTATAATTGTATAATAGTTTAAAGGAAGAGACTAGGGATGTTTCACAGCAGTGTTTTTGTAGGTAACTAGTTTGTTAGGCTTTGTCCGTAGTGTGTATAGTAACGTAAGGGGGGCTAACATGCTTTCAACCTACACACAAAGAGAAAACACAACCAAAGATCAGAGGGAAACTAAAAGTATACGTTAATTTCTCATTTTATTCCCCCTTTTATTCCTGGTCCAGGGTTACAGTGGGTAGGCACAGGGAAGGGACAGGAATAGTTAGATGCTTTCCAAAAACACATATCAACA
The DNA here is from genome assembly GCF_019279795.1 of Protopterus annectens. NCBI lineage: Eukaryota > Metazoa > Chordata > Ceratodontiformes > Protopteridae > Protopterus > Protopterus annectens. Next base: position 897,970,144 of record NC_056735.1, read on the forward strand.
TCACATACAAAAACCATACAACCAATTTTGACATACAAGTCCTGTAGAACACTCCAAAATAAAGAAAAAAGGAAACTATTTTTGCATCTTACCCTGAAAACCAAAGTCAATCTTATATTAATACAAGAAACACACTTAACTACAGAACAATGGACAGAAATTAGGAAAAAATGGATAATACAAATTATAGCAACAGGGGATAAAACAAACAGTGCTGGTGTTGCCATAATTCAAAATCAATTCCAGGACAAGATACTTGAGACTAATGCAGCCTAAGAGGGAAGATGGTGTTACATAACATTTACCAACCCAGGATTACCAAAACCCATAATGGTGCTTAATCTATATGCACCTTGTAGTAACCAACATCACTTTTTTATGTCACTTTATCCAATTCTAAACCACTTAAAGATCACTACCTAATAATTGGGGGTGACTGGAACACGTATCAACACTCAGAAAAGGCAAATCTAACCCGATTAAATCACATAATAAACAAGCCACAATAGCTCTGAATGAACTTAAACAAGACTTTAAATTATATGACCATTTTAAATATGGGAATAATGGGAATAAATCCGGGAAATTCACATTCTACTCACAATGCCACAAAATGTGGTCAAGAATAGACTTTTATTTAATCTCAGACATACTCATTAACATGGATCCAACAACAGTTATACACACTAGATTTTTCTCGGATCATTCCAAAGTCACATTGTTTATCAAATGGGACATAAAACTGTACTTAGCAAATAGAGGTCATAACTGGTCATTGAATTCTAACCTGCTCATCAAAATAGATTTAATAAAAGAAGTTGAAGAAATATTAAAGACATCCTTTGCAAATATCTCCAGATCCCAAGTCCTAATAGACATAGAATGGGCTGCAGCCAAATCACATATCAGAGGAATATTTATCAAAAAAGCAGCATATTATAAAAAATACAACTAAAAGAGGAGTGTACATTGAAAGGGAAAATAGAACAAATGGAAAGAGAACTACTAAATAACCCTAATAGGCAAACTGAATTTGACCTCCTAAAACTACAAAGAGACCTCTATATGTTAGAAACCAGAAATCTGTCGTTCTATGAGGTAAAAATGTTAGCTAATTACACAGATGAAGCCCAAATACCATCCAGAGCTTTGGCCAGAATCATCTCTCAACACAAAACCACCTCAAATATATTAGAAATAAATGACAGGGACAAAAACTACACAAGAAATTATCAAAATATTCAAACAAATATATTCTCAAATCTATGGAGAACAAACATTACAAACCTCTAAGGAAGATAGAGAGCATTTTCTTCAAAAAATAAACTTCCCAAAACTAGAATTAGATAAAAAAAAAAAAAAAAAAAAAAACTAACGGAACCTATTTCCATCAATAAGATAAGCACAACAATTAAACATTTAAAATCACATAAGGCCCCAGGACCGGATGACCTTACTTCAGAATTTTATAAAACTTTCACGCCTCTAATTGCTAAACTACTATACTGTGTGCTGAACTATATAATAAATAACAACATAAATGATATTCACTTCAATGCCTCCAAAACTATTTTCATATTAAAAGAACATGCAGACTCCAAAAACCTAGAGAGTTATAGACCCATCTCCCTTTTAAATATAGATACAAAGATCCTGACCTCAATACTCACAAATAGATTAAAAAACCTGATAGAGAAAATCATTTCTCCAGAACAATCTGGGTTCGCACCACAAAGACAGACCAGCGACAACATTGGATGCATTAATATCCTTTGCAAATCAGAGGAATATTAATATCTATGTAATGGTAGTAGATGCTCACAAGGCATTTGACAGGGTCAAGCTAGAATTTTTACTTCAAACATTACCTTATTTTGAAATACCTATCAATTTCATTCAGATCATCCAAATTCTCTATAGAAATCCATACACATCCCTATATATAAATAAAACATGGTCAAATAGAATTATGATAAAAAATGGAACAAGACAAGGATGTCCACTATTGCCCTTTCAATTCATTCTTTATCTAGAACCCCTGTTTCTTTATATTAAACAAAACACATACTATAACCCCCCTTAACATATAACTTCAGAGTATATCTCACCAATTTTGCAGATGATCTGAACATATACTTCACTACACCAAACTCAGACATAACAAAAATAATAACTGCAGTTGAATAATTTTCAATCGTGTCTAACTACACATTAAACCTCAATAAAACTAATATCTTCCCCTTAAGGCCACCCAAACTTATCGCATTAATACCACTGATAGATACAATAAAAATGAAAGAAGACACTAAATATCTGGGAATTACATTCTTCCAGAGCAACAAGGAATTCTACCAGCATAACATAACTCTTAAATGGCAAAGCATAATGCAAGATAGTAAAAGGTGTAATAACCTTAAGCTACCATTTCTGGCCAAAGTATCAATAATCAAAATGAACATATTACTTAGACTAGCATATATATTCATGAGATCACAGATAACTATACATAATACATTTTCCAAACAAATTCATACTTTCCTAACAAAATTCAAATGGGAACCCCCAAAAAAACAGAATCTCTTATCAAAAACTGACACTTCCCAAGAGCAAAGGGGGTCTGAACCTGCCAGATTTTAAAACTTATTAGTCTTGTATCAACACTAACAGAATATTGAGAATAGCAGAACATTAAAGTGACAATGAAAACTTGGTCACCTCCTTGAGTGACAATATTTTATAGGTACATTAAAGCACTAGGCATCAATCCCAAAGTGCTTCCCTTTTTAAACAAGATAGATTTACAGACCTGAACATTATAGATTTCTTAAAACATTCCATAAATATAACACAAAAACCTTTTCATTCCTTAAACCTTGGGCAAACTATGGTAACATTACAACCCCTCCATAAAAATCCAAATATAAAAGTAAATAACAAGATGTTAGACCTTGACTATTTTCCTCGATTAAAGGTCAAAATAATCCAAGCTATTTACTGTACAATCCAAGAAATGAGAAGTAACCTAAATCTACCCAAATCATATATAATAATTCTAAGACAAAACAAAGAGTTGTGTTCTAGCTACCTCCAAAACTTTACTATACTTAATAGTGACATGGAAAACTGTACTCTGCTTTGGAAGACTATTCTTACAACAAGGAAAACAATATCTAATGCATATAAAATGATAGGCGAAATCAAACTTCAGAAGGACCTCCTTTTCTCTAACTATTGGAGAAAATTAAAACCATTCATAGACTACCAGCAAATAAGTCATGCAATCAATCTAACACTGAAAATTGTACCCCTTAAAAAACTGTCATACATGCAGCTCATGATAAACAATAATGCATATTTCACACCCGCAATACTCCACAAATTCAATGCATGAAAATCACCATACTGTCCACACTGTAAGGACCAAGTAGCAGACCTAATGCATATATTTTGGAGTTCCAAATGTGTGTATAAACTCTGGAATTCCCTCAAGATACAACTGCCAAAAATGAGATATCAAACATCAACACTAACATGGGAATTTACCCTTCTACATAGGTTCATAGGTTCATAGGTTCATACTAGGCTATCTGCCCTAGGGCATTTATAAGCCTAGCCAGAATGTGTTTGGCTTTCGCCACCCATTTTAAATTTATTTTGCTATGCCCTTTTTCGAGTTAGTATACTGTGCCTCTATCTAACAGTGATACAGAAGTGATACCCGGGGTAAACCTACAATCTCCCATCCACTCATCGAGATTCCTCTTGAAGAGAGTCAATGAGGGACTCTGCCTAACCTGGACTGGGATTTTATTCCAGAGTGAAGGGAGCCTCTGGGTTATGAATCTGTCCCTCCAGCATGTCCTATTTATTTCAGTGCTGAGGTTCAAGTCTCTCGAGCGCGTAGCTCGATGGGATTTGGATTTTCTGAGGTGCAGCATGTCCATTAATTCTGGGTTGTACATGGCTTTATACGTCAAGCACAGATCGCCTCTGAACAGGCGGTATGCCACTGAGTAGAGCTGGAGTTTCTTTAACCGGGCAGCATATGGCATCTGTTTGAGCCCTTTGATCCTCTTGGTGAGGTACTTTTGGGGTCTTTCCAGTTGCTGCAGGTGTCTGGTAAGGTACATCCCAAAAGGGGCATTGTACTCAATTATGGGCCTGATGAGGGATGAGTAAAGAGGCACGATGACCTCCCCTGATCTAGATGTGAATCCCTTCATGATTAGGTGGGCTATATAAAATGTTTTTCTAACCACTTTGGCCACGTGGTTGTCAAATGAGAGATTGCTATCAACTTGGGTCCCCAGGTCCCTAATTACTTCTTCTGTACTTAATGGATTTCCACCTATGTGGTAATTTGTGGGCACTTTGTTTTGCCAAAGGGGATGACTATACACTTTTGGCATTTAGCTTGAGGCCATGGCTCTGGCACCAGTTGTCTGTTTCTATGAGGCCCTTTTGGAGGATGCTTGTGTCGGCTGGAGAGTCGATTATGGCACCCAGTTTGCAGTCATCTGCAAACTTGGTCAGCCACAGTCCTTCCATGTTGGCCTGTACCTCCGAGAAATATATACCGAACAAGAGAGGTCCCAGGACTGAGCCTTGTGGGACACCACTTGTAACTGGTTTGGAGTCTGACATGGCTCCAGCAATTCTAACCATGTGGGTTCTGTCCTTGAGCCAGTTTGCAATCCATCTAGTGACATAGGGGTTTATATTTAAGCTGGTGAGCTTATCTATAATGCCCGAGTGGGGTATTGTATCGAAGGCTTTTGTGAGGTCCAGGTAGGCTGTGTGGACCACCTTCCCCTCGTCAATGGCCTTGGTGACTGTTTCAAAGAAATCAACCAAGTTTAAGAGGCAGGATCTGCCCTTAACAAAGCCGAACTGGGTAGGATCCAGTGTTTGTAGGTCCCCAATATCTTTATTTATGAGGTCCATGATGATCCTTTCCATAGCTTTGCAGACCAAGCTAGTCAGGCTTATGGGCGATAGTTTCCAGGATCCGTTGAGGCACCACCTTTATGGAGAGGGACCACTGTTGCTGTACGCCACTCTTTGGGCACATATCCTGTAGTAAGGCTGAGATTGAACAGTAGTTTTATGTTTGGGTTTAGCTCTTCTTTGAGTTCATGTAGGACGCAGCCCGGGACACCATCTGGTCCCATTGATGCTGTGTTTTTTGCTTTGGAGAGGGCGGCTCTTACCTGAGCATCTGAGATGTCAGGGGGGCAGCACTCTGCTGGGATAGATATTTGCCCTTTTGGTGGGGGGGGGAGAAGTTTGCACTGAACCTGTCAGCTAGGATGTTGGCAATGTCTGTGGGTTCGGTGTATTTTTTGTCATTTTGGACTAATTCTGAGCATATCTGGGAATTACCACCCAGGTTCCTAACATAACTAAAGAAAGCCTTGTGATTATCCTTAGTGTCCTGTGCAATTTTTCTCTCGAAGCTGGCCTTAGACAATTTTATGTGTGCCCGTAGTTTTTTGCTAATACTGATTAGTGATGCCTTCCCTTTTTGGGATTTTGCTTTATCATTTAGTAGCTTCCTCCTTCTATTGTATAGTTTGTTTATGGCTGGGGTCCACCAGACAGGACGTCTGCGTTTGGAGGATTGGGTCTTGGTTTTATTTGGGATCGCATGATCCATGCATTCCTGAAGGTGTTCATAGAATGCACTTATAAAGGATTCTGCGGTCTGGGCCGTAATTTCCACAGGCCCGGGGGCTTTGAAGGATTCCACCTCGGTTTTGAGGAGTGTAAAATTTGCTTTAGAGAAGTTTTTCACTGTGGTTTTCTGGGCAGGGGGTGGGGTCGGGATGTGAATATCCAGTGAGATTAGTTTATGGTCTGATCTTACCAGTGAGGGATACACTTCTGGTCTGGAGCATAGAGTCCCCATGTTGGTGATGATCAGGTCCAGTATGTTTTCCCCTCTTGTGGGAGTGGTAACAAGTTGTTCCATAGCATTTGAGTTTATAAATTCTAGGAACCTTTGGGCTAGGGTCTATGTTTGGGTAGTTGAAGTCGCCCAATATAATGGTGTTTGGAGAGACCTTCATATTTTCCAGTGTTCTCAGGAAGGCCGAGTGGGGTTCCTGGGTTTGGGAGGGTGGTCTGTAGCAGGCTATAAACTGGAAGGCAGTTTTACCCACTGTTAGTTGCACATGGATAGTCTCTGATGCTTCATGCTTTGCCACCAACCTGGAGGTGTGGGTATCTTTGATGAATATCGATACTCCCCCTCCTTTTGTGGTTCGGTCCAAGTTTTGGGGCCGAAAAGCATGGTATGAGGTATAACCTGGTAGGGCTGGGGTGCTCTCGGACGCCCTGAACCAGGTTTCTGTTACTGCACAGATATCGATGGTCCCCATGCTAAGGAGAGTTTCGAAAAGTGCATCTTGAGGTTTAGACTTCTGGCATTGAGTAGCATTACTCTTAGTTTCTTATCCCTTGTGATACCTATGGAGGTGGGTTTGTCTTTTGAGCCTTGCCTAAAAAGGCACTATGGGGTAGCAAGTGCCTTTGCCAATATCCGAAAGCCCAGGGTGACAGGTGCAAGCCGTCCCTAGCGAAGCATCGTGGCTTGTCGAGCATATCATCCCAAGCTGACAGGCATTGGATCCCCTTTGAATGACACCAGTACTTAAGCCAATTGTTGAAATTGATCATCTTGTCTTCATATTGTGGCATCATTCTTGGTGAGGGTAAGATGCTACTCAAGGTCAGGGTCATACCGGCCTGGGCTACATGCTCAGAGAGCTCCTTTATGTCTCTTTTCATGTAGTCCAGGGAGGTACGTCTCAGGTCATTCACACCAGCATGGACAATGACTGAGTCATATTTGTACTTGCCTTGGAGTGACCTGAGTGCTTGTGTTATGTGGCGGATCCTAGCACCCGACAGGCTGCTCACCGTGACCCTCTCCTTGTTCAGCCTGGTGAGCGGGCGTCAGTGTGCCTGATGATAGAGTCACCTATTACAAGTGTATCAGGTGTGTTGTTTAGTCTTAAGGGCTGTGACTGTTTGGCACACTGGCTTTGTGAGATATGTGTTGCACGTGTTTTGTTTTGGGGTAGCGGCTGCTTGGGTGTCTGCTTTGGAGGTCTCTGCTGCTTCGGCAGATCTTTATTTAGAGCCTCCGAGTATGTTTTTGTGTGATTATGTGTTTGGTTTGCTGTCGTGGAAGGTCTATGTGAGACTGGAATTGTAGAGAGTGTGGTTTCCTTCTCCTCCTGACTGGTTATGCCAGTACTGAGTTGAGAGAGCTTAGCCTCCAGTTTGGCTATATGGTTGCATCTCTCACGTGTTGGAATTTGTTGGGAGGAGGAGAGGGTTGTCTGTGTACATGAGGCAGTTGTAACATTGCCTCAAGATTCCCAGATTCACCAGCTGGACCGGAGAGGAGATTGACAACTGACCTTTGGACATGCTAGAATAATATTGGGAATTCCTTAATAATTGAAAACCAGGGCCAGTGGGGAGTGAGGGTGTAGTGCTTTTAATTTTTAGTGCTGACTTATATAATTGCTTTAGTGAGCAAGTGCCAGGTAACTTAAGTGCAATGTGTTACAGGTAACTTAAATGCAAAAACGACAAACAGTAACTTTCTTTCAAGTGAAACAAGGAAATAAGTACAGTAAGCAATGCAGATATCACTAGTGATCCACAGAAGCGCTGAGAAGCTGCGTATTAGGTGGAATTAGCATTCCAGGGAAATAACAAGCAAACAAACAACAAGCATATAAACAAAGCTATATTCAGCAGGCCTGGATCTAGTCTATGCTACAGCAAACAAGGTGTACCAATTTCAGTAAGATACAGTTCAAATATTCAGGCACTATAAACCTTTAACCAGAAATTCCCAGCTCAGAAGGGCAGAGTCCAGCCTATTCTCCCACAAGAGTGCAGACCACAAACCTTCTTAATGTAAAATAACTGGCCTGAAGCCCAAGTGCTTAAACCAGAACTAATACACTTTAAGAGTAACAGACACTGGGCTCTCAATCAGCAGTTCCCAACATAGAAGGATGAAAGCTACCTGTCCTGCCACCACAGTGCATGCCACAAACCTTCCTAATGTAAAACAACTGGTCTGAAGCCCAAGAGCTTAATCCAAAAGACTTAGAATGACAGCTAAACTTTAATCAAGTTACTACCAAGCAGTAATAAATACAATTGAATACTTTAGAGAATGCCTGGATTAGTGCTCAAGTTACACAAACAAAGCTAGATCCAGCAGGCCCGAATCCAGTCTATGCCACAGCAAACAAGGCACCAACTTCAGTAAGAAGCAGTTCAGATATGCATGCACTATAAGCCTTCAATCAGAAATTCCCAGCTCAGAAGGGCAGAGTCCAGCCTCTCCTCCCACAAGAGTGCAGACCACGAACCCTCTTAATGTAAAATAACTGGCCTGAAAGCCCAAGTGCTTAAACCAGAATTAATACACTTTTAGAATAACAGACACTGAGCCCTCAATCAGCAGTTCCCAACCTAGAAGGATGTAAGCTACCTGTTCTGCCACTACAGTGCAGACCACAAACCCTCTCAGTGCAAAACAACTGGTCCGAAGCCCAAGTGTTTAAACCAGAAGGCTTAGAATGAGTTACACCAAGCAGTAATAAATACAATTGAGTACTTTTAAGATTATGCAAAAGTAAAAAAAAGTAGGTAGAAACACAAGTACAGTAAAAGCAGATGAACATTTTTTTTTTTTTTTCTGAACAAGTGCTGAGATCAAAGAAACAGATTTGAGTGCTGAAACTATAAAACTGGCTAGTTATAGGGAAAATATTCTCTCCTCTAACATATTAGGAAAACAAGTGAGTATACTTATAATAATTTTCTTACTATTGAAGTTATACATAGCTCTCAAATGGTTAGACCCTATAAATATCTCTTGGAAGGGATTAAAAAAATAGCTATAAAACATCTTTTAGCTCATAAAATAGTAATGGATAAAAGAAACAAAAATATGAAAGCCCGAGAAATTTGGGAACAAACCTTTAACATCATATTAACATAAAACATCATACATACTACATAGTAACAAGGTACAAAGGAAACGAGAAATATATATATGATCACACAGCCAAGCTATGGACTTGAATCCTTATTGTATGTGCTGTTTTTATAACAACAGAATTGACTGAGAAAGCATCTATGTAAATAGTGTAAATATATATGTTTTATGACCTACATGTTATTATATTGATAACAATGTACAACACTCACTTATGGTCATGCTGTAAGAATGGAAATGATTGTGATTTATATAAATGTAAAATGAAAAGAAAGAGATGATGATGAAATGGGGGGGGGGGCTTAAGAAACAAGGAGAGACAGAGATTTTAGAGGCAGACCTTTAAGGAGAATAACAATAATCATACAGAATATTATATTCATAAAGTAGCAGAACATATACTACTAAGAACTAAGCCAACATGGAAATGGAGAAAAAAGATTTTGCTGATAGGGATGACTGCAAATAGGGATACAGACAATAGGCAAGAGGAGCTAGAATTTATTGGAGAAAACTGGCAAAGGATCCAAGTTATTGGGAGCAAATAACTACAGAGGGAAAGGTAACAGAATGGGAAGATGCCAAAAACTTATTTGGTCTGCAGGTTAGAAACTGCCTTCTCTATCAAGGGTTAATATCGGAGTATAGGCAAAGACAAATAAATAGGGAGTCCTAAATGAAAGACTAGCACTGGTAAAGTTTTTTGTAGAATCTAGGACAGAGGTTGCCGTTAAAAAAAGAATAATTAGTAGAACATATAAAATATTGCATGTTAACTGTAAGAACCAATCAGAGGAGGTTAGAAAGGACTGAGGAGAGATTGCTAAGCAATTCTCAAAGAAACAATGGGGGGATATATGTTTACCCCAAATATGCAACAAAGTCTAGAAGATTTAGGATCTTTGCTTGGAAGTGTTTACGTAATTATTGTTATACCCCTAGTAGACTTCAAAGACGTTTTCCTCAGGTCAACAGCAAACGTTGGAGGTATGTTGGGGAAGAAAGAGGTAACTGGGAACATATTTTCTGGGAGTATAATGAGGTGGCAGACTTTAAAGATTCCCTGCAGACTGCTCTGTTGGAGACGCTGGGTGAGCAAATTGGTGTAACTAAGGAAATATTTTTTGAGCAATGATACAGAATTGGAATTGCCTAGTAAGGCCTTGCTGAGTACAATTATGATGGCTGCCAAAAAAGCAATTACTAAAAAATGGAAATCAAAGTATAAACCAACTTTACTAGATGTAGTGAAGATAGTAGCAGAAACAACTGGGACTGGGAGCTTTACAAAAGGGTAGAAGCAAATTGCACAGGAAAAAAGTGTGGGATGAATAAATGCAGAATAGGAATGAGGATTTGAATGAGCTATGTAATAGTTGACTGACAATGATTGGATATATTATAAGTGATGTATAATGTTTGCAATCACAGCTGTGTTGGCATGGTTTGTAATGCATAATGTTTGCAACAGAGATTGTGTTGATGTAGTTTATTTTCATTTATATAAATGTAAGATTGCCTATGTTGTACATGGTAATTTAAGAAAGATGTTTCTTGTTTAAAGAAAAAGAGAAGAATCTAACAGAACTGCAAGAGATGGAAGAGAAGAATGTTTCTACAAATTAAAAATAATTTCCATAAGAAGTCTTAAGAACACTCAGCTATAGAAATATACCTACCTGATAGGAGAATAGCAAAACTAGGGGAAAAGGAACTTGGGAGATAATCTGGCAGAAATATGGCAACATTTTCAAGAGAATCCGACAAAGAAATGAATGTATATAAGTGCATACACACAAACATACCAGTATATCAGTACACTCAGACACAGGTATTTATGCACAGTTATGAATAAATGGAAGATACTATTACTTACCATACTTACAGCTGTCTGAGAGCTATCACAAGAGTGTCTGCTTGTTCTTATCTAATTTCCATACTTAAAGATCTTTGATAACTCATAGAAGAATTTATTTTTTTTTCTATCATCTGAATAACTCTTTGAGTGTAAAATGAGATAGTCACACAGGAGGAAGTTCTCCATCCAAGTTCACTCCTGGAGAGAGTTCTTGAGGCAGGCATGGGTGAATCAAATAGGGATAGCAAAGTACGTCATGCCCTTACTAGATCAGTGGTGTAGAGGCATAAAACCCTTTTTGGAACCTAGACAACCTAGGATAAGATATATGTTCTTGCTCTTGAAATAGGGCCTGAGCAGGCCAAATTGTTGTATACAACTACAGGAGAAGATGACAGCTAGTATCACTACTGTACAAACATCTAGTGGATGCTTGTTGCCCAAGTGGCAATAACAGCATTATTAAGACTAAGCTGGATATAGGCTTTCCATGGAGCACATGCAGTATTCCATGTATAGTAGGAATACAGAAGCCAATAAGTTCTGGGGAATAGTGTTCAGGCAGAGATTCTAGGATGAATCAGATAAAGTGCACCTTGTGGCTGCGTAGATGTCATACTCACAGTGACTGGGATAAAAATCTTCCTGCTGAAGAAGGAAATACATGGCATAAATACTCTCACTCCTCAGAGTATGCTCCATGATATGAATGTTGAGAGAGGAGACAGCAGATGGTAATGTAAAGGCCATGATAGTCAAGAGAATACCACAAAGAGATGGCTGTATATAAGTCCAAACACACAAACATAGAAGTGTATCAATACACTCAGACTGAGGTATGTATTTACAAGTATGAATAAATGGAATTTACAATTACTTACCATGCCTACAGTTTTCTGAGACCCATCACAACTGTGTCTGATTGTTCTTATCTAATTTCCGTACCTACAAATCATTGAGAGGTAATAGAGGAATGCCTGTTTTCTATCGACCGCATAGCTCTTTGAGTGCAAAATAGACATATAGAAGGATGGCCTTAATCCAAGTTCACTCTTGGAGAAAGTTCTTGATGCAGGTGTGGGCAAATCAAATAGGCATAGTAAAGTACAATATGCCCTTACTAGCTCAGTGGGGTAGACAAACCCTTTTTGGAATGCAGGCAAACTGAGATTAAATACATGTTCTCGATCCTGAGAAGCTGCTGGGTTATACTGGGCCTGAGCAACTGAAGGAGAGAATGACAGTTCATCTCACTACTTTAGAACCATCCAGTGGATGCTTATTGCTCAAGTAGCATTTGACAGCATTATTAAGACTGGGTGTAGGCTAACTATTTAGTGCATGCTGCATTCCACGTATAGTATAGTAAAGGTAGAGAAGCCAATAAGTTCTTGGGGATAGTGCTCAGGCTGAGAATCTCAGATAAAGTGGATTAAGTGTACCTTATGCCTGCACAGATGACATCCTCACAGCAATCAGAATAAAAATCTCTTTGCAGAAGAATGAAAGAGCAGCAAATGGTAGCATAAAGGCCATGATAACATACAGAGAGATATTCACATAACATTCAACTAAGAGCTAAAAAGTAAAGTTTAATGAATTGTTTAAATTAGAAACCGTTAACTAAAAATGTAAGAATCATGACGCTTTCAAATTAAAAATATTCAAAGTTAGAGAAACCAGGCTAAACAGTATAATTATGCATATAAGTGGGACAAGCAGCAGAATATGCACAACTACAGATAACTCAGAGAAATGGGGAACAAAAAAGGAAAGAAATAATGTACATAAAATAAACTAATGCTGAGGACTGAATATTCTATAAAAAGTGAAGAGAGAAGTAGTTCAATTCCTTGCAGTAGTATCCTTATACAGATGAAAACTCTAGGAACATTAGCACAGAAAATAACCACAGCAAGCAAACAAAGCCATCTTTGCTGTGCTGAACTAGGCTTGTGTGGACAAAAATCTTAAGAACTGAACTACTGAATATAACTCAAGTGCCTGTTTTACAGTAATGAGCATGTGAAGACCAAATATATAGGAAACAGGTACAGAGGAGAACCAAGTCCAAGATTTGCTGCACTGGGCATGTGCAGTCTAAAGCCTGACAGACACATGTAAATTAAGATGAAACCAACCTCAATGTAATTATACAGTAGAGATACATCAGCTGTAAGAAATGAAGTCTAGAATGCAGGTTATTTATTAGGTATAGTACAAAAAGATTCTTACTGCTTTAGTCTATTATATGCAGGGCACTGCAAATATGCACATAGAAATACACTCTGGGAACCCTAAATTAAGAAAAGAGTTTGAAATACAGGCACTGATTTTTAAGACATTAATTAAGCAATAATGCCTGACAGGGTGTGTGTTAATGTGTAATTAACACCCGCCCAGGTGTGTTATGAGGCCCGATGCTGCAAGCATATCAAGCTGCCGTGAAGCTTGGAGTGCTAAAAAACTAACATCCGACATTACTTTTACACTCATTAAGCAATGCTTTTGCTGTTTACTATAATGAGTGTATGTAGATCACATTTGCACAAAAAGAGCAGCAGCAACATTATACAAAAGTCCAAGATTTGCTGTACAGGGTATGTGCAGCCTAATACCTGAAAGATGTGTGAAAAATAAGTTGAGAGCAGCCCTCAATATGATTATACACTTAAGATGATTCTGCTGTAATGAATGAACTCTGAAAAACAGTTTGTTTCTTAGGTATAACTCAAACGGACTCTTTCCATTGTATACTATTATGTGCAGGCAATGTAAATATGCACAGAGAAATACTCTCAAGGAACATTACATTAAGAAAAGAGTTTAAGATACAGACACAGGTTTCAAGACATTAAGGTACTGTCAAGGAGCTTTAACTCTAAGAAGGAAAGTACAGTTGTGTATGTAAAATTACTATAACAGTAAATATCTGAATGATTAGTAGCCTTACCTATATGAAGTATATCCTTTGCTGGATATAACAGCCAGCCAGCTGCAAAAACTTTAGAGCAACTTATATGTGTCCAAACTGTCAAGCAGCTTGAGCTGAGCTGGCTAAAAGACAAGTTTGGTTGTGAAACCCTTCACGGCTTTCCTGCCTGCAGAGATAGGGAGGCTTTGCCCTGAAAGGCAAAACTAGAAAGAGCAAATAAATAAATAAATACATAAATCAATCAATCAATCAATCACTCAATCAATAAATAATGTCCAAACCTTGACATAAAAAGTATATCAAAAAACAAGGGGAATGGAGGGAGGGAGTGGCTTCTGCAACAGTGATAATTCAAAAATCTACTGTTATAATAAGTTTATTTACACAACTGTATTATGTTCACTATACTGATCACTGCCACAGCAGCCTTAGCTAATGGGAAGATTACACTAGCTAACTACATTTGGGATGTGGAAGGAGAAGAGTCCAGGACTCATAGGAGAACGATCCTAGAAAATCCTGATCTTAATGTAGAGAAGGAATCAAGCTTATAGTGCTCTGCATAAGTATGTAGAGAGGAGCAAGTAGCAGCTTCTAATATACTTCTAGAATCCAACCGTTTCCAAAAAAGCCAAAGATTTAGGCAATGCCCTGGTAGAGTGGATCTTGACCCTGCCTGGAATAGTTTTGTTTTGGTGAGTATAAGATAAACATAATAGCCTTAAACAACCATTTGGAACAGCCTGTTCTGACAATGGTTGTCCATTCTTCTTATCATAACAAGAAATGACCAACTGAGCTGAAGATCTCAAAGATTTAGTTCTTTCAAGATAGTACCTGAATTGTCTGTGGGCATCCAAGGTATGGAGTATCCTTTCTCCCTCATTTTTAGGTTCAGAAAAGTAAACAGGGAGATGGATAGCTTGGCTTAAAGTAAATTTGGGTACCACTTTAGGCATAAAAGAAGGATTAGTTCTCAAAGAAACCCTGTCCCTATGAAAAATGAAATATGAACAACTCACCGTAAGAGCTAAGAACTCAAGGCACCCTTCTTGCAGAGGTCAGAGCAATCAGTAAAACTGTTTTTCATGTAAAGAGCCTCAAGTTAGCCAGGTAAGCTGGTTAAAAAGAGAGAATATTAGCTTCTCTAACATAAAATTAAGATCCCAAGGAAGGGTCACTGGTTTTCTTGGTGGCCTCTTATGCAAAACCCCTTCCAAAAACATTTTGACATGAGACTTTATTGAAAAATGAGGATCCACAGCCAGACATGTTGAAATGGCCAATAAATGAATCTTGAGAAAGGAATAAGAAATGCCATAGGATAGTAACTCAAACAAATATTGTAAAACCAGACAACTAGCTCTGAATGGCTGCTGGTTATGTTTTTGTCACCAACCTTTTTTATTTGCTAATATATTACTTTCTAGTAGCAGGCTTTCTAGCTTCCATTAGTACCTGCTGCACATCCTCGGTAATCATCATCACCATCAGCCTACCTTTTTCCCATTTTTTCTACATCGGTTGGGGTATCGTGTTAACTGTCGCCAACTCTCTCGATTCAGTGCCACACTCCTGCCTTCTTCAACACTCATGCCAGACTATCGCAGATATTCTTTCACACAATCCATCCACTTCTTTGCTGAACATTCTCGCTTCCTGTTACCTTCTTCCTGTCTGTCCCAAATCTTTCTCATCAGTTTGTCTTCTGCTTTTCTACATGTGTCCAAACCACCGTAATCTGTTCTCTTTGATCTTTTCTGGAAATGGAGCTACTTTGGCTTCTACTCTTATGTCCTCATTTTTTTGTCTTTCCCACAGTGTGCATCCTACCACCTTTCCCAGATACTTCATTTCCATCACCCCTAGCTTCTTCAGCTGTTCTGCCTTTACTGCCCAGGTTTCTGTACCATACAGTAGTACTGTTCACACCACTGTCTTGTACACCTTACTTTTCAGCTTCTTTGGCATGCTTCTGTCATAGACTACACCTGATACTCTATGCCAATTGGCTGCAACCCCTCTGATTCTAGCTTTGACCTCTTCATTCAGACTACCCTTCTCCTCAACCAGCCCTCCCAGATACTTGAAGCTGTTTACCTGTTCCACTATCTTCCCTTCTATCTCTATTCTCAGTTTCTTTTGAGTTCCTCAATTTGCTGCCATTACCACCATCTTATCAGTGCTTAGTTTCATCCCATGTGCCTTCAGATTTGCATTCCATTCTCCTATCCTTTCCTGAAGTTCTAGCTCAGAATCTGCTTGCACTACTATATCGTCTGCATACAGCAACTTTGTTGATCTGTCCCCTCCAACCTGTTTGCTAATGTAGTCCATCACCAGTATGAACAGTAGTGGGCTCAGAGTTGAACCCTGGTGTACACCCACTCCCACTGGGAACCCCTCTGTGAGGCTGAACACTGATCGTACTTGAGTCACTGGGTCCTTGTGCATAGCCTGTACTAATTCTACCAGTGTTTCTGGGACTTCAAACCACCATAGTACTGCCCAGATCAGCTTTCTTGCAACCTTGTCATATGCTTTCTCCAAGTCTAGGAATGCATATTTCAACTCCCTCCTCATCTCTAGCTTCTTTTCAAGGATCTGCCTCAATGCAAACATCAGGTCAGTTGTGCTGCATCCTGATCTGAATCCGAACTGCTCATCTCCCATCTTACATTCTACTGCTCTGTGTATCCATTTATCAATCACCTTCTCCAGAACTTTCCTGCAATGTGGTAGGAGTTTGATACCTCTGTACTGCCCACAATTGTGCATGTCCCTTTTGTTCTTGTACACTGGTATGAGTATGCTTATCTTCAGTCATCTGGGATATGCCTTTCTTTCCACACTGCTATTAGTACTATCAGGAGCCATTTCTCCCCTGTCTCACCCAGCATCTTTATCATATCTGCTGTGACATCATCTGAGCCTGCTGCTTTCACTGACTTCATCTTCCCTATTGCTGTTCTTACTTCTTCTAAGGTGAGCTCCTCTTCTTCCCTCATAGTAGGCTGTTTCTGGGGCAGTACAGCTTCTGTGGGGTTTTCTTCATTAGGAAATTGCTGGAAATACCCCTACCATCTGCCTTTGATGTCTTGTGGACTGGTGAGCAGGTTGTTGATGGCATCCCTTATGAAGGGTGTCTGACTATCATCTTTATCTTTCTGTATTTGCCTTGCAACCTGATATAGTTTCTTTGTGTCCCTTACTGAATAATTTTTCAGAAGTTGGTAGAATGGCTCCGGTGCCCTATTCTTTGCTATTGAAACTTGTGTCTTAGCTTCTTTGTTAGCCAAACAGTAGTCTTTCCTAGCCTTGTCACTCTTTTCTATCTCTCACTTCTTCCTGCACTCCTTCTTTCTTTCTTTTAATGACTTCCTGGACTTCTGGATTCCACCACCATCTTTCATTATGTACCTTATTTCCATACTTGGCTCGGCCACATATCTTTTCTGTAATCCTAACACATGCTGTTTTAAGGCGCTGCCACTCTTCGTCAGCTCCACCTATTTCCTCCTCTTCTTGGGGTGCTAGAGCCCTGAGTAATTCCTTGAATTGCTGTACTTTCTCTCCAGTCAACTTCCAGGTCTTCAGCCCGGTCTCTGTTGACCTTAGAGCCTTCTTTGACCAATGCTTGCAGCTGATTGTGGCAACTAATAGTTTATGCTGTAGGCCAACTGTTTCACTGGGGATGACTTTTGCAATTATGGATTCTACCCCATTGCCTTTTCCTTACTAGGATGAAGTCTACCTGAGTTGTATGTTGGCTACTCTTGTATGTGATCATGTGACTGTCTCTCTTTCTGAACCATGTGTTGGCTACTATCAAGCCATTTGCCAGACCTAAGTCTAGAATGGCTTCTACTTCTTTATTCCTGTTGCCTCACCCATGTGGACCCAGGCAGTCCTCATATCATGTTCTGTCTGTCCTGATATGTGCATTCAAGTCACCCATTATCAACACCAATTCATGTTGTCCTGCTTTAACTAGTAGGTCCTGCATCTGCTGTCTGAAAGCACTCTTTTCCTCACTATCACAATCCTGCTGTGGGGCATAGGCTGATATTATGAATACTGCCCTGTCATTACACGGGAGTCTGACTACCATGGGTCTGTCATTAATTCTGATGATATCCCTCAATGCCTTCTGAAGCCTCTCTTTCACCACAATTCCTATACCATTTCTAACCTGTCCTCCACCTGAGTAGTAGAATCTGGATCTCAAGACAAATGGATTTGCTGCATTGCCCTTCCATCTTGTCTCTTGGATGCATAGGATGTCCAGCATTCTCCATATCATCATGTCATCTACTTCCAAGCCACGTCTTGTCAATGAACCTACATTAAGCGTAACAATTCTCAGTTCATGTTTGGCAGGTTGGTTGGTTTTACATCCAGCTTTTGCTCAACAGAGCTATCCCATGTAACCCCGGCTGGGCAACTAGACACCAGCCAGCCAGCAGCTTATTGACCCAGGGCTTCTAGGCTTTATGGCAGGCACACACTGACCAATAGGGGCACATATACCCCTACCACCATTAGGAAGGATCCCTGGCAAGGGTCAGAGTGTCCTCAACCCACTTATCACCGGTAACTACCCATGACCATTTTTGGCACATCCTTGGTAAACAGTGCCTAAAAGGAATTATGACCCTATCATACAGGCAGCAAAATGAAGTAGATTGATGTCATAGTATTTCAAACACCCCCGTTCTTGTGTGAGTAGATCCAGTCTGTGAGGAAGACGGTGGTAATTCCCCAAGGCTATTTCCAAAAGAAAGGAGAACCAGGGTTGCCTGGGCCAGAAGTACTCTGGGTAATACTGGAAAGGGTAAAAAACATTCAGAAACATTCCTGTCCAAGGAAAAGAAAAAAAACATCCATCTTACATGGAGTCCTGTAACAGAAATTTGCCATCTGATTGTTCAGAGATGAGGTAAAGAGGTCTACTTGAGGAACTCCCCACAGATGGAGAAAATCTTTGAAGAACCCAGGATCAGTTTTCTATCTGTGAGGGTCAGCCCTGGTCCTGATCAGCTTCGCTGCCACACAGTTTTGCTCTGATGGAATTTAGGATACCTGTAGAGTGAGATTGTGCTGTGATGGTGTATCACAAGCTAACATGGTTAGTCTCCAAAGGGGCTATGCCCTGGTTTTCCTTTGCTTGTTGATGTACTTCATGATTGTGGTACTGTCTGTAACCACTTGAAGAGGTCATGGGGTGAAAGATGGTTCAGAGAGTAGAATGCATTGATCAGGGTAAGCAATTCCTTGATATTTATGTACTTGTGTCTGTCCTTGGTGTCCCACACTCCATGTACTTTATTCCTACTGAAACTTCTCCCCAAGCAAAGTCCGAGGCATCTGTGGTAACTGACTGATATTGAGCAGGGTGGGAAAAGGGAACATTTCTCTTCTGACACATCCTGTCACTGGGAGTTGAAAAGATAAAATGTGTTGGTGCTGGGACAAAAGAGATTTCAGATACCACAGTATCCTTCTCATGTAGAATCTTGTGGAGGGTATCATGAGACTCATAGATGCCACAAGACCAAAAATCCTCGAGTATCCCCTTGCAGTGACTGAAGTCTGAGTGGAAAAGTGTAGATATAGGTATAGTTATAGATATAGATATAGATATAGATATAGATATAGATATAGATATAGATATAGATATAGGTATAGGTATAGGTATAAGTATAGGTATAGATATAGATATAGATATAGATATATTTTTCCTGTGGAAGAAAAGCCCTTTGAACTGAGGTGTTTAGCTGACATTGTGGTCATTTGTTCAGTCAATAAATACTTTTGAATGTTCTTCTGGAATCCCAACTTGTGTAAGAGCTCTCTCACCCAAGGGAGAGATTTCTGACACTTTGAAAAAAACTCTGCAAAGGTAAGCAAGTCATATAAATATGGAAAATGTGGATACCCTGTAGGCTGCAATGAGCTATAAGTGGAGCTAGACACTTTGTGAATACTCTTGGTGCAGTGGATAGTCCAAATGATAAGGAAGAATTGATAAGGTCAACCAGACACAAAAAACCTTAACTAATATCTGGAGTCTAGATGAATAGGGATGTGATGATAACCATTTTTAAGTTTAGAGTTGTCAGGAGACTTGAAATAGGAAGAAGCTGTAACAGCCTGTGAAGTGACATCATTTTGAATTATGGCACTATCGCAACCAGGTTTAGGAAAGAAAGATTCAGAACTGGTGTGCATTTTCATGCTTTCTTTGCACTATGGACATCCTTGAATAAAAGCCCTTCCCTACCTGGGAAGAAGGAACTGATTCTATCATTCCTCATTACAGCATGTGGTGAAGAACCAGTAGAAACAAGAGTCTGACCTGGAGGATGAGGAATGATGCATTGGAAATGAAGATTTTTCTCCTACTGCCATCTGTGACCTTGAATGATTTTCAGAACCCATTTGTCTGAAGCTATCTGTTTCCAAAGAGATAAAAATGGAGATTCAAACTTTCTGGAAGAAAAAAGGGCCCAGGGTGGGAAGGATCTCTTGAACATTTATTCAGACTTGTTGGACTGTCCTTGGTTTTGAAAGGTAGTTCAAGATTACTTTTCGGAACCCCCCTTGTATTTTTTTCTTAAAAGTCTGTTTACCTGCATTTTGCTGAGATAGTGTATTCTGATTTTTGTCAAAATTGGATGAGAAGATAGAAAATCCCTTGGAAATTTTGGAAAAAGGAGAGCTGAAAAATCCTAGAGACTCCCTGGATCAACTTGCCCTTTTCATCACACTTTTTGATAACCTCTGCAGCAGAGAGGCCAAACACTATATCTCTCTCAAACGTTGAATTTACAATCTCATTTTAACATCATCTGGGAGGTTCTGGGAATACAGCCTTTGTATGGACAGATGGTGACTAGCAGGAAATCTGCAGGCATGAAACAAATATCCAGTAAAGCAGACAAAATAGGAAGAGTAGGTGTAGGATCTGGAAAATCTTCTGTAACAACTCATAGTATTTTCTGGGACTGAGAAACCTTGGTGTTCTCCCACTGAAAACACTGGGAAATTCCAGCAATAGTCTCAGAGAAAGAGAAACCCTCACATAGAGAATCAGAAACTGAGCTTTCCTCTGAGTCTGAATCAGAAGTTTGAGGGAAAAAAACTGTATCTGTCCCTACATATTCCTGTTCAGATTCAGAATCTTAAATCTCTTTAGGAAAAGAGTTATACCTCTTTCATTTACCAACAATTACTTTACAAGAAGGATCAATAGCCTGAATTAAAGCCTGAGTCAGATGCAGTAGACTATTTTCAGAACACACTTGTCTGAACTATCTGTTTCTAAAGAGAAAAAAAATGGAGATTCAGACTTTCTGGTAGAAAAAAGGGGAAAGGATGGGAGGGATTCTCTTGAATAGTTATTCAGACTTGTTGGACTGTCCTTGGTTTTGGGTGGTTGGAGATTTCCTTTTGGAACCCCCTTGCCATTTTTTCCTAAATGTCTGGTTACTTGCTTTTTGTTGAGACTGTGTGTATTCTGATTTTTTCCCAAAACTGGATGAGGAGTTAGAAAACCCCTTAGAAATTTTGGAAAAAGGAGAACTGAAAAATTGTAAAGATTCCCTGTTTCAGCTTGCCCCTTTTACTTCACTTTTTGATCACCTTTGCAGCAGAGAGCCAAACACTATATCTGTTTCAAAGGTTGAATTTATAATCTCGTTTTTAACATCATCTGGGAAGTTTTAAGACTATAGCCATGCAAACCTTCTTAAAACAGTAGCTGTGGCTGTAACTCTTGAAGAAGTATCAGCAGAGTTATTCAATCACTGTAAACAATGAACAGTGACCTCTGCATTATAGAAGAAACTTACTTATACTGTAGATAAAACATTCCACATACTTTCACAATTAGTCAGAACATACTTTAACACGAGACTGACAATTCAAAATTCTGAAAATCAAAATTATAGAAGTATACACTTTTCCCCATACCTATCAATAATTTACCATCCCTATCAGAAAGACCAGGATTGGAATTGACTAGGTGCTGAGCAGCAGTGGGATCATCTAGAGCTGTAGCTGCTGGGTCAGATTTAGGAACAGTGTATAAAAAATTAAGACTGAAGAACTCTATATACACTACCTTTTTTATGGACAGCCGTCTGACTATCAGGTAATCTGCAGGCATGAAAACACACATCCTCAAAAGCCGACAGAATAGGAACAATGTGTGTAGGATATGGAAAATCCTTTTGTAACAACTCATAGTATTTTGTGAAGGACTGAGAAACCTCTATTTTATCTCACTAAAACACTGGCAAATTCTAGAAATACCCACAGACAAAGAGAAACCCTCACAAGGAGAATCAGAAACTGAGTGTTCCCGAGTCTGAATCAGACATGTGAGGAAAAAAACGGTATCTATCCCTACATATTCCTGTTCAGATTCAGAACCTTGAATCTCTTCAGGAAAAGAGGTATCCCTGTTTCTTTTACCAACAATTACTTTACAAGAAGGATCAATACCTTGAATTAAAGCCAGAGCCAGACATAGTAAATCACTACTATCTAAAGTAATTTGAGGAGAAGTAGATACATGCTTGGCTTTCTATTTCTTTTTGCAGGAAAATGGGGCCATCTGTATTATTGATGGCAGCTAAACCTTCCACTGTAATGGGTACATCATTCTGACACAACAGGGAATTATTCCATGGTCCCTCTCCCATGACCAACAAGAGTGTCATTCCCTTGCTCACTGAGGGAACCCCATCAGCTGCAGAGGACATGGTTAATCCCCGGACAACAGTGGCTGTAGGTGCTGCACTAGAGGGAAACATGGTAAAAGATGAGTGCTCATCAAATGGCCACAGCAGAGGCACCCACCTGTAACTGAGGCAAATTGCTAGCCTGCTGTAGTGGCAAAAGCTTTTTGCTTATTTTTTTTTTCTTTTTTTATCTGAAAGTAGGACTAACTGTGGGACCTGTAGTCTGTTCCACGGTTAAGCTGAAAATGTTACCTCTTTCCTGGGGAAGACAGGTAGAAAATGCTGGTAAAAATCATTAGTCTACAAAGTTACATTTCTGACAGAAAAACACAGTAAAAAGCATATTGAAACACTATGCCAGTCCCAAAAAGTAAAATAAGCACATTTTCTCCACAGCAAAATATTTTCATTTACTTTACACCACTTTTAAAATTATAAAAAAAATGAGTACTCCATTTAAAAGTATGATACAATCTCATACAGTCAGTTAAAACACAACAGTCCTAGCTTGAAATAATACTTTCATGAGGAAGAAATTGATAAAACAGCAAGACAAATAACATAATTCAAGTTTTTTTTCCAAAGGGACTTATCTTCCTAGCAAAATAACAGTGCAAGCCAACAATTGATCCTCTAAACCCTCAAAGTAATGTACTCTTTGGGGGCAGTAAGGCTCTGAAGGGCTTTGCACCCAAGCTTACTTTTCATTCAAGCTGCATGACAGTTTGGGCATGTGGAAGGTGTCCTGAAGCTTTGGAAGTTGGGTGGCTGTTATATCCTTTGCAGGACATAACCTGTACAGCTAAGGCAGCTGCAGCAATGATCAATATGATGAACGTCAGTTGTGCAGCATCTGTACACCACTGAGTATGCAAATAAGAAGCTCACACAGCAAACAAGACCAGAAGAAACTGAAGGCTGCCTTGTGTTCAGCCTCAACATCAGCCGCAAGTGTATGTAGGTGGCAGTGCTTGTAAAACAAGTGTGACACAGCATGTACTAGTTAGTGTGCATGAACCCATTTTAACTTGATTCCCACTGTCAGCTGCAACTTGCACATAAAGCACCCCTACATATTTGCATGGCAGTGAGACAACAAGCATTGTTGCTCCCTGGGTAGGAGAGGCAGCACTGCCTGTTCATACCAATCATTCTCAAGCAGCTCTTTGAGAGCCAAACTTCTAAACTGATCCTAGGTTGACTGGGTTAGTCACAGAGCTAGACAACCCTGCACAGAAGCACCAACAAATGCATGATGTAAGTCAGTACTATCTCTTTATTCACAACGATCATACATCTGTGGAGACCTTTGATGAAGATATGCAAAAACAGAAAAAAAATGACTCCTCTATGGATGCATCGTATTAGAGGCATACATGGAAAATGTCAAATTTTGCTGTCCTGGAAATGTGGACTCAAAACCAAGAGAGAAAGAGAGAAATCAAGTGACAGCAACCCCAATCCACTGGTTTGCTAAGGATGATTCAAATTCAGATATTTGCAGTCTGGTGAATAAAGTATTTATACACAATAGCTGATATGGCTACTTACCTCTTTTGCACTATTTGCTGGACACAGCAGCATGCACACACACATTCATTTTAGAAGGAGATATATTACGATTATAGTTTAAGATGTATGATCAGATTCCAAGACATAAAGATAATAAAAAAGATGGTCCAACACAGACATGGAGTAGCTATGCAAGCTGTTGGACAGAAAAGTGTACATTAATAAAAATGTTCTAAGAGCAAAAAACCAAGAATCTGAGAAACCTACATGTAGCTGGAACAGAAGGATGTTTCTACAGACTAAAAATCTGCAAATGAATGCTGATCTATAGAGATATATCTACTTGCACAGTGAGGGGCAACACCAGGGAATCAGGCCTTGGGTAATGCTTATCTGCCAAAATATACTATAGACTTCATGGAAAAGCTACAAAGAGATGTATATAAAAGCATATACACAAATATGCAAGTATATCAATACACACAAACACAGATATGTATACAATGCTATCAGTAAGCTGGAGGATACTGTTACTTACCATACCTATAGCTCTCTGAGAGCTCACACGAGTGTCTGCTTTCTGTAACCTACTTACCATATCTACAGATTTTTGAGACCTCTTAGAAGAATGTGTTTTTCCTGTCATCTGCACAACTTTTTGAGTATAAAATGAGAATGTCATATAGGAGGAAGTTCTCCATCCAAGCTTACTCCTGAAGAATGTTCTCCATGCAGGCATGATTAAAGTAAATGGAGACAGTAAAGTGCATCATGCCCTTACTAGCTAAGTGGTACAGTCCATCAATCCTACTTTGATACCCAGTCGATCTACGATAAAGTAAGTCTTCTGGCTTTCGAAAAGTTGCTAAGAGATACTGTATCTGAGTAGGCAAAACTTACCCATTCACAGGGGAGAACAACAGCTATTCTTACTGCTGTACAACCACCAAGGGGATGCTGGCCATAGAAGTAGCATTTCACAGCATAACTAAAACTATGCTGGCTGTAGCTCACCAAGTAGCACATGCTGCACTCCACATGCAGACCTAATACAGAAACCCACATGTCATGAGGATGGTACTCAGGATGAACCTCTCAAGTCCAGTGGATAAAATGCACCCTATGTCTGTGCAGATGTCACTTTCACTGCAATCAGAATAATAATCTCCCTGCAGAAGAAAGAAAAAGAGAGCATTAATATCCTCACTCCTTGAGTATGCTGCATGGAATGAATGTTCATAGAAGAGACAGCAGATGGTAGTGTAAAAGCCCTGATACTATACTTAGAGATATTGATGTCATATTGGACAAGACAGCAAAAAGTAAACTTTAATGGATTAATAAAAATATAAATAATTAAATAAAAATGTAAGAATGATATACTACTTACAAATAAATGAATTAAAAACTAGAAGCAATGAGGCCAAAAAGGATAAATATCTATAAGATCTTTGAGAGATCTTACAGAAATATCTGTTTTCTATCATCTGCCCAGCTCTTTGAGTGTGAAATGAGACAGTTATACAGGAGGAAGTTCTCGATCCAATCTCACACCTCAAGAAATTTCTCCAT
This sequence comes from Protopterus annectens, assembly GCF_019279795.1. Classification (NCBI taxonomy): domain Eukaryota; kingdom Metazoa; phylum Chordata; order Ceratodontiformes; family Protopteridae; genus Protopterus; species Protopterus annectens. The sequence goes on from NC_056735.1 coordinate 897,995,799, forward strand.
ACAAGCATGGTTGAAGCAAATATAGATAGAAAGTAGATCATGTCCTTACTAACTCAGTGGTATAGAGGTATTAAGCCCCCTTTGGGATCTAGTCAACCTAGGATAAAATATGTGATCTGGATCAGGAAAAGCTGCCTGGAGACACTGTATCAGAGCAAGCAAAGTTGTTATACCCAGCCACAGGCAAGGACAACAGCTTAGTCTCACTGCTGTACAACCATCTAGAGGATGTTGACTGTGCAAGTAGATAGAATTATTAAGGCAGAGTGGGATACAAGCTCATCACGGAGCACATGCTGCATTGTACAAATAGGACAATTGCAGAAGCTCACATGTTATAGAGGATTGTACTCAGGCAGAGTATTGGAGGTGCAGAGGATAAAATGTAGCCTATGTCTGTGCAGATGTCATGCTAACTGCAATCAGAATAATAATCTCCTTGCAAAAGAAGGAAAAACAGAGTAGAAATATTTTCACTCCTCAGAAGTATGCTCCACAGAAGGAATGTTCTGAGAAGAGGCAGCAGATTGTAGTGTAAAAGTCCTGATGGTATATTGTGAAATATTTAAGTCATATTTCACGAGAAAGGAAAAAGTAAAACTTAATGAATTGATAAAAACAAAATTAATTAAAAATGCAATAATCATATGCTGCTTTCATATCAACACAGTCAAAACTGGAAGCAACAATGCCAAAAGGGTAACTATGTACAAGAAGTGCAAGCAGTAGCATGTGTACAACAGCAGATATCCCAACGAAATGGGGTACAGAAAAAAGGGGAACAAATAAAATCCATAGATGTACCCAAAATAAACTAATGCCCTACACTGGATATTCTGTAAGAAGTGAAGCAAGCAGACAAAGATGCTATTGCCATGTTGTTTGATGCTTGTGCTGATGAAAGGATTAAGAACTGAAGTGCAGAACATAACTGAAGCAATCAGTGATCGGTTCCTTGCTGTACTATACTTGTGTAGTCAAAAACATTAAGAATTAAAGTACAGAAAATAACCAGTGCAAGCCAGCAAAGTCATTAATGCCTTGCTGCGTCATGCTTGTGCAGGCAAAAACCTTAAAACTGAAATATAAAAAATAACCCAAGTCCCTGTTTTACTATAATGAGCATATACAGACCAAGTCTGAAGAAATAGCTACAGAAGTAAAACAAGGCAAAGATTTGATGCACTGGGCATGTGCAGCCTAGAACCTGCCTGATGTCTGTAAAATAAGTTGAGAGCAACCCTCAATATAACTATACACTAGTTATGATTCAAATGTGGCAAACAAAGTCTCGGAAGAAGTTTATTTATTAGGCATTGCTCAAATGGACTCATTATTGTAGACTATTAATTGCAGGGGACTGCAAACATGCACATATAAATACTCTCATGGAACACTACGTTAAGGAAAGAGTTTGAGATGCAGGCATAGATTTCAACTCATTAAAGCATCATTAAGGAGTTCTACCCCTAAGATGGAACAGTTATGTTAGCATTTAAACAGCACTGAATTTATGAATAAGAAACTCACAGAGCAACAAGACCAGAAGAAACTGACAGATCTCTTGAGCTCAGCTTCAATGTCAGTTGCAAGAGCATTAGGGTGACTCTGAATGTACTGTAAGAGTGGCACAGCATGCACTAGTTGTGCATGTACCCATGTTAGCCTGTATCCCATTGTCAGCCACTAAATGCACAGCCAATACCCACTTCACATTTGCTCAGAAGTGAGACTAGAACATTCCTCCTCAGTAGATAGGTGAGACAGCATTGCCTGCTCAGACCCATCTTTCCATGGCAACTCTTTGAAGGCCTGATTGATAAATTGATCCCAGGTCGACCGAGTTGACCCTGAAGGTCAATGTCCATATAGAAGTTCCCCATAAAATACATGATGTAGATTTCTGCTCTCTCTATTTCCAATGATCATACCACCTTGGAGACCTATGACCAGACTAAGCAAACACAGACATCTGATTCCTCTGTGGGTGTACAAAATAAACACATTCAAATTTTGCTGTACTGGAAATGCACATGAGAAAACCTGAGAGACAGAAAAATTCAGTGGCAGCAAACCCCAATCCACTAGCTCCCTAAGGATAACTCATGTTCAGATATTAACAGTCTGATCAACAGTGTATTTATACAGAAAAGCTGACTTGAATACTTACATCTTCAGCTGTGTTTGCTTAACGCAGCAAGCATGCACACAGAAAATCACCTTAAAATGGACGACATTAACATCATTGTTTTACATACATGATTAGAATCCAAGAGATAATGCGATAAAAAGTTAGTCTAACTCAGACATGAAATAGGTGTGCCAGGCTGTGGACAGCACTGAATTCATAAATGAAAAGTTCTCAGACAAAAAAATAAAACACAATAGCTTGTCAGAACTACTTTCAGCTGAAAAAGAAGCATGTTTCTACAAACTAAAAATCTGCAAAGAAGTTCAACATGAAGTCATATGAACACTCAGCTGTGGGTATACCTACCTGCACATTGCATGGTAGCAGCAGGGAAATGGGCCTTTGGAGCTAGTCAGCTGCCAAAAATATGCTGCACTTGTCCTACAAATGCAGCAGAGCATGTAATAGTTGGTGTGCATGCACCCGCCATAACCAGCACAGAATGCATATTTTCAAAGCAGTGAGACTTTCAGCATTGCTCCTGTCAGGATACCTGAGGAAGCATTGCCTGCTCAGAACTATCTTTCCCAGGCAGCTCTTTGAGAAGCAGCATGAGAAATTGATCCCATGTCAACTGCATTGATCCTGGAGTTCTACGTCCTTGTCCTTGCACCATTGTGCCAAGAAATGCATGATGTAGATTAATGCTCTCTCCATTTACTACAATAATACATCTGTGGAGAACTTTGACCAGAATAAGCAAAAACAAATACATGATTCCTGTATGGGTACCTCATTTTAGAGGCACATATAGAAGATAAACAAACTTCAGATTTTGCTCTACTGGAAATGAGGATGCAAAACCCTGAGACGGAGAGAAATCAAGTGACAGCAGCCCCTAATCCATTAATTCACTACAATGATTCAAGTTCAGATAGTAACAGTCTGGTTAACAATGTATTTATACAAAATAGACAATATTCATACTTACTTTTTTTTCCTGTTTGCTGGACACAGCAAGCATGTATAGAGAATATTACCTTAGAAAGAACCACAAGATCATAATTTAAGATGCATGATGAGATTTCTAGACATAAGGTAATGGAAAGACAGTCTAACTCAGACATCAAATAGATGTGCCAGGCTGTGGGCAGCACAGAATTCATAAATAATAACAGTTTTCAGACAAAAAAAAAAAAAAAAAAAAAAAAAAAAAACACAAGAGTCTGACAGAACTACATGTTTCCATAGACTACAAATCTATGAATATGTTCTACATGAAGTCTTTAAGAACACTCAGCTATAGAAATATACCTAGTTAGACAGTGAATGGTAACCTCAGGGAAATGGGACTTGGGAGTTAGTCACCTACCAGAAATATGCCCAACATTTCCAGGAAACCCCACAAAGAGATGGATGTGTGCAAATACGTAAAAGAAACACAGAGGTATATCAGTACATAGATACATATATGTCTTCACACCTATGAATACATGGAAGATACACTTTATTGACAAGATCCATAGCTTTTTGACAAGGATGTTAGCTTTCTGGAATCTACTTGCCATACCTACAGATCTTTGAGAGCTCTTAGAGGTATGTCTGTTTTCTTTCAAATGCAGAACATTTTGTAAAATAATGGTCGTACAGGAGGATATTCTCCTTCCAACCTCATTCTTGGAGAAAGTTTTCTGTGGAGGCATGGATGAAGGAAATGGAGATAGCAAAATACATCCTACCCTTTCTAACTCAGTGGTTTAAATGCATCAATCCCCTTGGTGACCCAGTCGACCTAGGATAAAATAAGTGCTCTGGTTGTTGATGATCTGCTTGGAGACACTAGACCTGACTAGGTAAATTGGCATACCATATCTTAAGATGGGACGACAGATAGTCTTACTGTTGTGCAACCATCCATTGGATGCACAGGAACACATTTGGAGAAATGCCATGCTCCATGTACAGGGCAAGAACAGATGCCCTCATGTTCTGACAGCTTGTGCTGAGGTGGATCTTCACAGATGCAATAGACCCAAAGGTTGTCTCACAGTAAAATAAGCCCCATGGCTTTTCAGATGACATCCCCATTGTGATTGGAATCATACCCCACCTACAGGAAAAAGGAAACAGAAGATGGAAATATTCTCTCTCCTCAAGGTATGTTGAACAGAATGAGTTATCAGAGAAGCATTAGATGGTAGAGTAAAACCCTTGAATGTATAATGATAGGCTACAACAAAATCTACAACCACTCTGATACAGGCCCCATGAAGAGCTCAGTGTCTCTCCAACCTAACACCACTCTAAGTAATCAGCTGCAGTAACACCTTTATCTTTAACCTGACCGGTGGATACATTATTATATGAAAAGAGCAGTTTGGGTCTGAACTGCCTGCAAACACAAACAGCTAAAGTTAACTTTGTGTATGCGTCTACCTGTTTGAGCTAATATTCATTATCCCCTGGAGAGCACTCTGCTTTGGCTTCTAAGCAGCCCCCCCCCCATATACACACATACACACACACACACACACACACACACACACACACACACACACACACACACACACACACACACATGCACACATGCACGCACGCACACACACACACACACACGCACGCACGCACGCACGCACACACACACACACACACACACACACACACACACACTCACACACACACTCTTCTTTCATTTCTCTTTTATTCCCTTCTGTTAGCAAATAGTATTCATAACTGATCAAATACTGTGTGTGTTTGTTAATTTAACTGAGAGCACAGTAGCCTACAGATACAAAGTTATCCTGTTTTTCCACCTGATAAATGGTTAAGAAATGACTTACAGCTTCACAGCATTTTTTCCTCAACTCTGATTGTTTTTCTTAAACACAAATTTGCTTGGATCTTGGCTCATCCCACTCCATTCGCCTTCGCTACACTTGAGCTCACTCCGCACCCCTCCCTCCTCCCATATCCCACCCACCACCTAATACCTGTAATTTAAACTTGACCAAACCACACCTTACAGAGTTCAAACCACCCAATCTGCTATAGTAATTACAACTAACCCCTCCCATTACAAATTACTAGCTATCTACAATACATTTGTGCACACACACAAAAGTGACTACCCAATAGAAACATACACAGTAAACACCCCAAAGATTTCATACATAACTTTCTAACATTGAATATGTGACATTATAAGACACCAATACCTTAACAAACAGGAATTTATCTTCCCTCAATACCAATCATTTTCAAAGTCAACACTTATAGCCATAGCACCACTCCCACACCCAGAATGTCCAATCACAAGCTCATCAGTTACACCCTCACAATCCCTCCCCCCTTAGCTATCTTCCACTTTAGAACTAGCTTGACTAATCTCATAGCCACTCTGCTCTCCACTGAACTATGATTTCCCCAATACCACAGTACTCAAACACCATTATGCCTCTAAAACTCACCTCCCTTGTACTACTTCCTCTTCTTCTCTTCCTAACCTGCCTTCACCTTCTTTCCAGTTCTCCAAATTCTAATCACTCTCCCTCCTATCATATAACGTCTACACATCCCACATATGTTAAACACCTCACGACCACTATATCCCCTCGTCTACATTTCTTCAATACCAACCTCCTATTACCTTATATTTGTGTTGACTGCCTCTCATCCCCAATCCCTAATAACACTACTATAACACAACACCCAACTCTCAAACAGGACACTAACCACTCTAAATTACTCTTTTCTTATATTCATCAACTTATTACCAACTTTTTCTCTGGTGACATTCACCCAAATCCTGGATCTTCTCCCTCTCGTCATTCAAGCCCACCCTTTCCCTCTCCCCGTCATCCTGCAAATCCCTCCTTTTCACTACATTGAATGCTCAAAGCTTATGTAACAAGATTCCAAACTTCCATGCCTGGCTCCAACAAAACCACCCAGATATCCTATCCGTTACTGAAACCTGGATAAAGCCAGACATAAAAGATCCTGAAATCACTCCCCCCAACTACAATATAGTAGAAATGACAGGACTCTCAAAAAAGGTGGTGGAGTAGCGCTTCCCTACTCCTCGTCCCTTACAGTTACTCCCTTCACCAAATCCATACCCCAATTCACCAATGCCGAACTAACCCTGGCCCTCCTCCAGATGAATAGAAACAAACACATATATATAGCCACTCTTTACATTCCCCCAGGAGACAATATCCCTATTCTTGAGGATATCCTCTCCTGGTTCTCCTCTAACATTACCAATGAGACCATAATCCTCGGTGCCGTTAATATTAACTGGACCGATATTCAATCTCCTACTTCTCCACACAACATAAACTTATACAACTTCTCACAACTAATAAACTCTACTACCAAGCCCTCAAAATACTTTTCCTCTTGTACTACTCTTGACTGGATTCTTGTTTCCCACTCCCAATTCATCTCTGACTGCTGCATCCTACCTGACACTCATAGCGATCATATTCCCTCTTTCGCTCGTCACCTTCCCTCCTCCTTACAACTATCCTACACTTATATACCTCCTCCCGCTCTCTCAAAAACTTCACCCCTCAAACCTTCTCCAGCTCTCTAAAACACACAAACTAAAGTACCTCTAAAAACCCTCTCCCTAGATATTTCAGTAGCCTACTATAATACTACATTCTTTGACCTGTTAAATATCTTTGCTCCCTCCAGAACCCAAAGAATTAAAAGTAAAACTGCCTCATGGTTAAGCAAAGAAACTACAACCATTAAGCATCTCTGTGACAAAGCCTGAAACATTACCAGAAAAATAAAACCCATACCACCCTGGCTGAATATAAGCTACTACGTAACAAAGTAAAAAAACTTGTTGCGTCCGCCTGCAAATCCTATCTCTCCACCCTTAAAAATAACCACCAGACCAAACAAAAAAATTCTAGAATGGCATCTCCACCCTCCTCAATCCTGGCAAAAGACACAGCCCCTGCCCTGACCACAATGTCCCAGACATCTCCTTAGTCTCCCAATATAACTCCTTCTTTATTGATTCTATAGCCAAACTAATTACTTCCTTCCCCAACAAAGTTTCACTTCCACCTCCTCCTATCTCTCCCTCCACTAACACTACCATCTCCCAACCACCTTCCTTCAATATCAAACCCATTCCTATCTCCACCATAAAAAACTCCTTCAGAAACTGAAATCATGCTCAAATGCCCCTGATGACCTTCCTTCCTACTTCTTCAAAATTGCTGCTGATGCCATTGCCTTTCCCATCTCCATTCTAATAAACCGCTCAATCCAAGAAAACTATTTACCCCTACTCTGGAAAAAGGCCTATATCATCCCCCTTCACAAGGGAGGTAATAACAACATTCCCAATTTCCGGCAAATTGCTATCTTATCGTCTATCTCAAAAGTTCTAGAAAAGTGTATCCACCTTCAACTTCTACCCTATCTCATAGACAACCACCTACTTACCCCCACACAACATGGTTTTACACCTGGCCACAGCAACACAGCCACTTTTCTCTCCTTTCTCAAAACAATCAACAAAGCCCGGGATTCCAGTTGTCTAGTGTCCACCCTGCTTCTGGACTTATCCAAGACCTTTGGCACTATCTCCCATAACCTTCGCCTATCTAAAATCTCTAATGTAAACCTGTCTCACTCTTTTGTCAACTGGTTTTCTACTTACTTCTCTGACAGACAACAAGCTGTCAAATGGAAAAAAGCCACCTCCTCCTTCCTTAATACACCTACAGGCATGCCCTAGGGTTCCATATTGGGTCCCCTACTGTTCAACATTTTCATAAATGACTTCCACCAGACCATTCCTAGTGCTAAACTGATTCAATACGCAGATGACTTTATGATTACCTGCTCCACCACTTTCACCTCCACTCTCTTAAAACTAACTCAGAATGCTTTCTTTTATACCAAATGTTGGATGATAGACCACCACCTATCACTCAACCCATCATAAACTAAAATGATGTTATTTTCCCCATCAATAAGTACCATTATAGGCAAGAACTCATTCTCCATTACTAGCCAAAACAATACCTCTCTCGAGGTAGCCTCCCATGCAAAGCTTCTAGGAGTCCTTATTGAAGAACAGATAAAATTAGATACCCACCTACTAATATAAAAAGAAACACCAGAAACTAGGCATGCTCTATGGCCATAACCGCTATATCACTCCCACTACTAAACTTGCACTCTCCAATACCTTCATCATTCCTTCTCTCCTGTATGGTGCCCCACTTTTTACCAACCTTCAGTCTTCTCTAAAAACAAAGCTATCCGCCTTGTATAACAACATTTCTAAGTTTGCTACCAGCTATAAATCCTCCTCCCACCACTGCAATGCCCTTCACAAACTAAATTGGCTCAAACTTCCCAACCATTTTACCTATATTCAACTTATTCATGTCCATAAACTCATCTTTAATCCCTCTATCTGCCCCTCCCTTGCCTCTTCCTTCAAAATGAAACTACCCAACACACTTCTACCATCCAATAACCAGAATTTGCTTTGACTGTACAAGCCTGCTCATCCTCCAGGCAAACACTTACCATCCTTTTCACTAGCTTGTCTCTGGAACTCTCTGCCACCTCGTATTTGTACTACAGACAACCAGTCTACCTTTAAGACCCTACTTCATTCCCAACTTAAAACCATCTGTGAATGTTCTTGCACTCATCCCACATGATTCACCTCTCTTTTCCCAATTTTTCACACTCCTTTACTTCTCTCTTCATCGTACTTAGCTTCTGTGACTACTACCATCTTCATTTTTCTCATTGACTCCTACTCTTGCACTATTTTTTTTTCTTATTGTCCCACTCTTCTTACATTCAACAATTAACACCTCTTATCCCCCATCCTACTTTAACTGTTAAGATTTCATGTAAAACTGTAATGTCAACCCTGTGTTATTTCACATTGTAACAAATCTAACAGGAATATGCAGCAACTGATTTTTCTTATTGTAATTGACCTATTTGTGTGTATGTGTGTGTGTGTGTGTGTGTGTGTGTGTGTGTGTGTGTGTGACTTTACCTTTTACTTTTTTAACTGAATTTCACTGCAATCATAGATGTTTCTATCATGTTATGCGTGATGCCCGTGCACTGGCCCAACCATCAAGGAGCCTCAATCCTCACCACTAACAGCAATGAGGGGCATCCATATAGGGAAACAATAATAAATACACACAGTAAAGTACAATTTCCCTTAAGAGCACACAGAGATCACAGTCAGTCTGGGGTTGGTTGCTCCCTTTCTCTCCAGGTCCCCAGTAAGACTCCCCACTGGCATAGCTATAGGGTCCAGATCTCAGCCTAGTGAGCAAGCTAAAACCTCCAGCACCCTCTCTGTCCAACCAGTGCTTCATGTCCCTGCCCAAGTAGCTGACACACACACACTTTGAGATAAGAGTTTATACAACCACACAGACATTCCTGCAGAAGGCTAGCACAGGTTCTCCAGTTGTGCCCCTTTTCTACGCAGTCTAAAAGGTAGTATCAGCTGCCACCACCCACTAATATTTATCAGCTACTCAAAGGCCCTTAAAAGAGTGTCCAATTATAACTGTGAAATATTATTATCCAAATGATAAGTGTGACTTAACAGTCAAGACTTATTTGGAGTGACTTGTTACAGCATCACTATATACATGCAATGTACTCTTACAGCTTAAATTATCTCTACACAAAACAGCCACAGTTGAAAGGTTTAAAAATATTTAATAATAAATAAACAAAAAAACACAAGACAATTCTTCTTACTACATAGTGCTAGTCAAAAGAGTTCACAGATCCCAGAGAAATACTTAAAATAATACTGTAGAAAAGTTCTGACATCACATAAAAACACTTAATCTTCTTAATTCCTAGCTATTTCTAAGAGAAACCACAATTCTAAAATAACTTACATCTAGAGCAAAGCAGTGCTGATGATGTTGGATGTTCAAGACAAAATGCACTGAGCTCTCTGATTCTCTCTCCTTAAATGGATAACACAGAGCTGCTTCACATGACATCATTCTTCACACTTCTCTGCTGTTCCCAGGCTAAGAGAAACTACATTGAATATTGATATTCACCCCATCCCTGGCCCACCCACTTTAGATACACATACTCCCTCTACTTGCAATCTAAGCTACAAACCTACAATTAATAGGCCAACTAACTCTCTCCTAGCCTGTCATCTCAATATTAGAAGCATTAATAACAAGGTACATGAATTGCATGCACTTCTGGATGTCCACTCACCTGAGATTCTCTGTTTATCTGAAACCTGGTTAAAACCTAACACTACAGACAATGAAGTGTTACCACCTGGGTACAACATACACAGGCTGGATCGTGCTTCCAGGAAGGGGGGGTGGGGTGGCTGTACTCTATAAATCTGAGTTGAATGTCACCATAAATGTAATACAACCACCTCAGATTAATAACTCAGAGATTCTTGCCACCAAATTGCAACTTAATAAAAATAAATGCATTAATATAATCTGTATGTACATTCCCCCAGGTAACAATATATCTACACTTGAATATGTCCTGCACTGGCTATCATGTCACTACCCCCAAGAAACCCTACTACTTGGAGACTTTAACATAGACTGGGGCACCTGTTCCTCAGAATTCCCAACCACCCATATTAACCTGCATGCATTTACACAAATCATATCCACCCCTACCAGGATAGGTAAACCCAACCAAAAAGAAAGCATACATGACTGGGTACTCATAAATAGTCACCACCAACTGTACACCTCTGGTACACTCCCTGATGGCCTAAACGATCACCTTCTCGCATATGTAATTAAGCACAAAGCCATTAATTCCCAACAACCTCAGAAAGGATAGAAACAATAAAAACTTTGACCCTGCCAAATTCCAACAAGAACTAAACTCATGTAATTGGCCTATTCTAAAACACCTCCCCTTAGATGAAGCAGTAGCATACTTTAACAACAAATTCCTTGATATCCTTGATTTGCATTCACCTGTTCTTTCAAAGAGAACCAAGGCAAAAACTGCGCCATGGCTTTCTAAAGAGTCTAAACTCAAAATTACCCTTAGAAACAAAGCATGGGCTTTATGGCATTCTTCTAAAAACCCTCAAGATCACATTAAATACAGGCAATACAGGAATGAAACTAAAAAAATCCATTTTCCAAGACAAAAAAAACAATACTACTGTAATTTACAGACAGTAAATCAAAATAACCCTCAGAAGTTTTGGGCAGGTTTAAATAATCTACTACATCCTGGACAAACTTCAACCCCAATCCCTGCTACTACTATTGATAAAACCCCTGAAGATGTTTCTGACAGTTTTAACCAATTCTTTACTGAGACAATTTAAGCCCTAGCTAGCTAACTACCTCCTACATCCCCTGGTCCTGAAAGTACCACCCCTAGAAACCTACTCGAGTTCAGCTTCTAACCAGTCACCACTTCACTTATCCATACCTTGATCAAAAAAATTAAAATCGACTACACTTTCTGCTGATCAACTCCCAGCCAAGTACCTACAAAAATCAGCTGATGCTATTGCTTACCCCATCTCAATACTAATCAATCAAACTATAGCTGAAGCTAAAATTCCTGCCATCTGGAAAATATCCTATGTAATCCCACTTCACAAAGGAGGCAGCTCTACTGAATTCTCCAATTATAGGCCAATAGCTATACTCTCTCCACTTGCAAAGATTATGGAAAAATGTATTCATAGACAACTCATGCACCACCTAATCCAGAATCACCTTATGGCAAACACTCAGCATGGCTTCTGTCCTCATCACAGCACTACTTCAGCCCTCCTAGCCTTTACCAACACCATAAACCATAATCGCAACAATAATTATATATCCTCAGCCCTCTTCTTGGATCTTTCCAAGGCATTCGATATGGTTGATCACCAACTTTTAATCCACACTCTGCAAACATTCTGTCTAGATGCTAGAGCCCTTCACTGGTTTAAATCCTACCTGAATGGTCGACAGCAGGCTGTCCTCTGGCAGAACAAACTCTCTAATCTTCTACCTAACACCCTTGGAGTACCACAAGGCTCTATACTAGGGCCCTTGCTGTTCTCCATCTTCATTAACGACCTTTATACTGTCATCCCAAAAGTCAGCTGTATCCAATATGCTGATGACTCTACTCTGATTTGCTTGGCCACATCTCCAATAGAGTTATGGTCAGCTACCCAGACCACCTTTAATACAATAGAAAAATGGCTTTCTGAACGTCGGCTGATCCTAAATCCCAAAAAACTAAAATGCTGTTATTTTCAACAACATGTAGGTCTACCACTTTCACCTTTACCATAAATTCAAATGATGGCACAATAATCTCCCCTGACCCCTCTACAAAACTATTAGGTGTCATCATAGATAATAATCTAAAATTTGACCTACATGTTAACCAAACTATAAAAACCATCAATAAAAAACTAGGGTCACTTTACAGAATAAAAGCCTTCCTAACCCCTCCAGTTAAAATTGCCAAAGCTCGCTCTCACCTTCTTTCAACCCTTCTGTATGCATCCCCTCTACTCTCGAATTTAAACAAGACTGTCCTTAACAAACTCTCAATTTGCTACAACCACATTGCCAGGTTTGCCACTGGGCTGTCTTTTAGGACACATCATTGCATCAATCTAAATCAGCTTGAGTGGCTTGAACTACTCAGCCTAATCCAGTATAACCAACTGATTATGGCCAATAAAATCCTGTATAATCCAGACAATACTCCTGCACTTAAAAATATTATCACCCCCTATAACAATCCTAGACCGCTTTGATCCTCTAACAAACTACTAATTCAGACTAGCAAAATTAATAACACAGCCGGTGACTTTCACTTTGCAAACTCTGTAAGTAGACCCTGGAACTCTCTTCCAGCTGATATTACCTTACTTTCTACCTTAGGTCAATTTAAAACTAGACTCAAACAACATCTGGCACTTAACTGGCTATGTCAATGTATCAAGCCAGGCTAACACTCTCTCTAGAATGTGTAAAAATCTGTTAACCAGTTTACTGTGTAATTTAATTTAATCCTGATTTATGCTCGGGATTAACTCTAACCTGTGAAACTTGTTTAACTTGCTTACTTACGTAATCACTGTAAATAGTCTGTTTGTAATATGTAATGCTGATATTATGTAATGCTGTATCTGCTTACCCTTGGAGCTTTTCTCCCCGGGTCTCCGCTGAAAATGGACATGCATCCAGTCAGACTATTCCGGTCAACAAACGTAAAATAAAAAATAAAAATACAAATTTACATTCTTTACACCTGGGCAGAAACCAGAGCAATAAAGGACATTTATACATGCAAATTCTAGCCATTAACTCTGGTCTTAAAACAATAGGCAGGATGCCTGTCTCTAGACATATCTGCTCTGAATTTTAACATCAAAGACAGTCACAAAATGCTTGACTTAGCTTTCTTACAGCAGAATGCACTGTTGGTACATTTTTGCAGTTCAATATCCAATGCAGTCTTTTCACATTTAAGAGAACAAGCCTGTGGCTTACATTAATATCTACAAATGACAACATTGGCAGCCTTTACCTATCTTGACATTATGTAATAACATTGTTCTTCAATAGTATTACATAAATATAAATGCATTGTCTTCATATTATATTGTTGTTCATGGAGCTTTTCTCCCCAGGACTCCATTGAAAAATGGGGTCTTCTTGTCCCAGTGGACTATCCTGGTAAACAAACTGTAAAATAAAAAATAAATAGACCAGATATCGACCTTATATGTAATTACAAAGTAAACCTTAATGAAAACAACTCAATTAAAATGTATAAAAATATTCTGCTTTCAAATGGACAGTTTCAAAACCAAAAGAATCATCATCATCAATCACTTCATTTTTCCCATTTCTTTTCTGGAGTCAGAATGTTGTGTTAATTGTCACTACCTCTCTCAGTTCAGTGCCACTGTCCTTGGCAGCCATGCCTAATTGCTACAGGTCTTCTCACACGTAATGTACCTATGTGTTGCTGAATAGCCTCCTTTCCTCTTACTTTCTTCCTGTTTCTCACAAATCTTCACTAAATCTTCTGCTGCCTTCAGGCACACATGACCAAGCCACTATGATCTGTTCTCTTTTGGGCTGCTCTACAATTGGAGTTATCTTGACTTCTGATGTCATCACTTCTTCTTCTGTCATGCAATGTGCATCCTACCTCTCACCTCAGCACTTCACCTCAATCACGTCTGGCTTCCTCAACTACTCTGCTTTCACTGTCCAGGCTTCTGTACCATACAGAAGTATTGTGCACACCACTGTTTTGTACACCTTAATTTTCAACTGCTTTGGAATTCCTCTGTCATATACTACCCCTGACCATTCATGCAGTTTGGCTGCCCCTCTATTTATAACTTTGCCTTTCTCACTTAGACTTCATTTGTTTTTAACCACCCCTACCAGATATGTGAAGCTCTTATCCTGTTTCCTTACTTTCCATTCTGTCTCAGTTTTCAGCTTCTTCTGATTTCCTCATCTGTTGTCATGACAACTGTCTATTCTGATTTCCCCTTTTGCTGCCATAACAAATGTCTCTTCTGTACTTGTTTCATCCCATGTATTTTCAACGTTGTATTCCATACCCCAAGCATTTGCTTGAAGTTCTTGTTCAGAACCTGTGTGTAATGCCATATTATCTGTATACAGCATTTATATTCATCTGTCCTCTCCAACCTGCTTGCTTATGTAGTACAAAACCTTGACAGATAGGGAGATAGACATGTAAGAGCTCTCCATGCATGCCACAAATATAGGAAAGACACTAACATTGAGTGGAATCCTTCCATCACCAAAAATGAAAATATAAAGAAATCTTTATCAACTTAACAATTGGTTAATTACCTGGTGTCATTCTATGAGGATGCAGTATGAGTTAGCATGGGATGAGAAGCTAGAAAGCCATACTTACTTCACTAAAGATGGTTTGCAGTTATCATTCCAAGGCTTCTGCATAATGCCAAATGTTTTTGCACCCCACAGTGTGCTTTTTTTTTGGCAGGGTCCAGCTGAATGAGCTTCCAACCAAACCTCCAAAACAAACCAACCATTGCTCAATATCAAGGTGGCTCTACTTGAAGTCTAAACAAGAAATTGCTGGTCCTCGAGGCCTTCCTGTATTTGAAGCACTTCCCTGTATATATGTTACATAAACCTGGTCTTAAAAATGTAGAGAGAACCCTCAGTACTTGGATTTCATGCTTATCACTCATTTAGACCTGATGCAAACTGCAGTAGCATAACCATATTAATTAAAGACTATATTACCACTTATTTATACCTAATGGAAACTGTGGTGGCATATCCTTATTTATTAGAGACCACATCACTTTGAGACAGTTACCTAGAGACCCATAAGCAGACCGTATATAGATTCAGATCACACTAAATAGGATCAGCTATCAGAGCACAGTGTGCTATAGGACCTCCTCTATGCCTCCAGAAAATTATACGTTTCTAGATGTTCTAGATGAACTTCCCAAAAATAAGAAGGATACTGCTCACGTTAAACTATTTATTTTTATTTATTTTATTTTACATTTGTTGACCTGGCTAGTCTAACTGGATATATGTCCATTTTCAGTAGAGGCCCGGGGAGAAAAGCTCCAAGCATCGGCAGTGACAAAGCATACAATATATATCAATAGTAAAATGAGTTATAGTACATTGTTTAAATTGTGGTTACGATAAACTTGTACAGAGTTCTTTAGTGTGTTTAAGCCAAGATCAAATACAGAGAACAAACAAACAACATTTGAGAGATAAAAAAAATATATGGAGATTCCAAAAATTATTTATTTATTTATTTTTTATTGGAAGAAATCTTTATTACAGGTAGGCAACATAGGACAGTGGAGTAGAGAAGCATTGGGAGAGCAAGAAGGGGAAATGAGACAGTTACCTAGAGACCCATAAGCAGACCATATAGAGACCTTTAACAGCAACACAAAATATGCACAAAATGATCACTCCCTGGGATGACTATTAAGGAAGCCAATAGAGAACAGAATATACTTGACCTGCTCCTAATAAACTTAGCATCTTTATGTACCATCCTCACGGCATTTGATATCATACCACAATAAAATGGTTCCCTATTAGAAGACCAAAGATGAATTCTTTCAAATGCATCTTGGTCGAACTCAAAAGCCTGAAACGGCAAAATATTGAAGCAGCTTTTAAGCGAATTCTTTCCCTGGGAAAGAATTTGCTTGGCCGCTTCATTACTTTGCTGTTTTTGGCACTGTAGTGCGGTCTCAGAGTTGTATTATTTAAGTAGGGGGGGTTGGGGGTGAAGCCCCCCACTTAATGTAATGTTTTAAGTGTTTAATATATATATATATATATATATATATATATATTTTTTTTTTTTTCTTTTTTTATTGGAACAGCAATTTTTTTTCTCCTAGGAAAAAAAATCGCTGTTCTGACAGTTTGAAATTGTAAGCTTTCTCTTACATAGGGTCAATTAATCACTGTTCGCTTTTTCAAACGTTTGGTGATCTAATATAGACCCGATAAAATATAAAAAGCAATCTGAAAAATCTCCAAATTGACCAATATGTGATTAAATGGATAACCAACTAGAGAAGGGACAGGACTCACACAGTAAAAGTATGAGGAGCATCTTCAACAACATGTAAGTGACCAGTGGAGTTCCTCTGGAATCTGTGCTACGACCTCTGACATCCAGTATCTACTTCTCAAATCTCCACTTATCAAATGCGGATCTCTTGTTGACAAAGTTTGGAGATGATTCTTAGAGGAGCAACATCATCAGATTTCACTTTGGCATATAGGCACTGCAACAGCAGCTTAGACTTGCCATTAGCTGATATATAAAAAATAGGCTTAAACTCAATGCCAAAATGTGAAAAACTGTAGCATTTGGTAAGTATCCCCTATCTCCAGAGTACAATACAGACACTACATTACTTCAAAATGAAAAAGGAGTGATGAACTCAGGTACATGGGTGGATAACTCCTTGTACTCAACAATGATAAGTCAGCTCGCTGTTGAAATGTCGACACTCAGAATGCCAAGTGCCAACAAGCCAAAAAAAAAAAAAAAAAAAAAAAAACAAAACAAAAGGAGAGCAGCAGATGTCAAAAATTACTCTTCTCCTTAAAACTTCTTTTTGGAGGAAGAGCAAGCCCTCCACACTCCCCGAACTTATATATACCAACTCTGAGATGACTATACATCAGAGAAAAGGGAATATTTTGAGATGGCAAACTCAGACTAGTATATGTAAGTCTGATCTTTTGATAGTTCAGTCTCCATATTTCAGGACTCAGTCTAGTGGGTCCCAACATTTCAAATGGTTACCTGATTAAACCCATCACTGAGAACAATAGTCCCTTTGGGATGTACCCAAATAAGCATATCAAGCAAATGGAAAGATCCTAGAGGTTTATAACTAAAAAGATCATGGGCTTAAAAACCCTGAGCTATTAAAAAAGAATGGAGGTTTTATCTCTAAACTCAGTTTCACACAGACTTGATAGGGGTGTTCTGTCCTTTGCTTATATAAGGGATCCAGTAGTCCAAAAACTCTTATACCTCCATAAGCCAAATGAGCCAGCTAACACTTAGGCCAGAGAACTATATCTACTCTGACAAATAAATACGAAAAAGTGAAAAGATATATTTGTCGTACACCACTCATCCCTTTCGTGCAACAAAGTTTCTGACTAACTTAAGTACTGTGATTCACTCCCTGACTTTAAAATGACCTATTCCGTAAGATGGGTATTCATAAATTCTCTTATAGTATGACTGACCTGGATCTTCTTGAAAAAGGAGGCAAGGTCTAAGTGTCTGTACTATCAAGCTGGGCATAGCCTCTCAGCTCAGTTGCTTTGCATCTTCTATGATCATACAATACAATGATTCTGTAAAAGAGTAATACATTTGTTAGGGAAACCCAAATACCAAAAAAAAAAAAAAAAAAATCCCAACTCGTCTCCAACTCGTCTGACAAAATCTAAGCTACCTATCAAGTAGGATCAAACTTTCCTAATTTGATTAACAATATGATAATGTCATTTTAATTAAATTGTCAGATTTGGACCACCTCAGCATAAATCCCACCTAATCTGGAAGGACCGAATATGGGAATAACTTGAATATTCTTTTATTTAACAGAACTGTAAATAATGTTAATCATGGTTCAGTATAGATATAGATCTAAATGAACCATTTTGAGTATGCTCCTTCCAAGTATTTTGGAACTATCACAATGGCAGCTTATTTCCAAGACAGATTTACCTGCCCAGTGAATAAAACATAGTCTGCTAATAAGGTGAAGTTAGCAATGAACTTTTCCTTACCCATCATAAAATCTTTAATGGCATGCTACATGGCCTTAGGATTTTCTCCATCCCTTATTCATTCAGGGTTTTTTTCAGCTTCCAGCTACCAAGAAAGCATCTTGCTCCTAAGATACAGTTTATAGAGATTTAGGGGATCCACATACTCTTATTAATGGATGTGCATGAAAAACTCATTATCAGAATCTCCCATAGACTACTGCTTCATCACAGGCATATGATTCAATACTATTTTTTGCAACAATAAGCATCCTGTAAGATTTACTATCTTTGATTGTGCACACTGTCCTATTGGAAGATTGTTGCCTAAGTGTAATGTCCCAGTCCTACCAGGGTTAGCATCAAAATTATTCAGTTTTTATTCATCTTTTTATTTGATCTTTGTTTAGGTGCAATAGTATACTTAGTTCTTTCTCAGCTCTTGGACACTGTTAACTTAAATCAGCCTGCATCTCCAGTAGCAGCTTTTGGTACCTATTAAACTTAATGCTTCTACCCTTCGAGTTCAAGTGGTTCCTTAAAAAATCCCAAGGTGTAATTTAAGTTCATCCCAACATTTAACACGTAGGGCTTCCCCCTGAACAAACAGACAAAACCATCTTTCAAAAACCATGCCCATTTTCAAGAAATTCCTCCCCCCTTGCAAAAAACAAATTAGACCTTCAATGCCTCTCAAAATCACCATTATCGAATTGTGTAACTAACAATATTTGAGCATCATCCAGAAAAGAATAGGATGACATTCTTAATCATTTATTATATAATCATGTCCCTTGGAAATAATAATTTTTATTAATTTGTAAGTAGGAAAAAAACCTATAGAAAAAAACTGGTTTGTCAAGACTGGGGGACTTCTAAAGCTTTATTCAAGCCCATCATACCCATCAATGAAATATAATGTATTAACAAATTTGTCAAGTGATGGTACCTTATGCAATCTTAAAACACTGTGTCTTTCCACTAAATAAAAAAAAAATGTATTCTAGTCTCTGTCCAAAATAGCCTGTTTTGAAAATCAACCCATTCTCTCATCACATGGAGAATGTCTGATTAAACAGTACATGGGGGATGCTTAAGTTTGGCTACCTATTATAATTCTGAGACTTGAATGTTGAGCCTCAATGTTCTCTTTTGGAGTTGTTTTTTGCATAGGATTAAGCACCTACGACACGCCCTGAACTTATAACTTAAGAAACATAAATGCAAGTTTTTCCTATAATAAAGACCTCCTCAAACTTTATAACAACAGAAACCTTAGAAACAGTACTATAAACAAACTGTTTCATACTAAAGATTTCCCAAGGAAGAGGCATAGCACCTCTATTGAGATGAAATCCAAGATGGCAAAACAAGACACCTAAGGCTATGCTAAAGTGTTACGCGTTTTCTGTTCTTTGCTAATGGCATCTCAGAAACAGCTGGTTCTCACCATGTGTAAGAATGCAACATAACAAAAGATGCAATTCCCTCACTCAAATTATCAATTTCTGCACTTTTACGTAAGTTCTAAGTCATGGTTTGGAAACATCTCTAAACATCTCTAATGTGACAAAAAAAACTGCAGTATCTGCACAAAGGGTAAACAAATTGCTTTAAAAATCAGTGTTGTAATGCTTACTAGTTAGTAACACGTGAAAAACAATTCACTGTCTAAGAGTTTACAGCCAGGAGTAAAAGCATTCAAGGTTTTATTAAAAAACATACTTGGATATAATATTTTCACTGACTGTGAAAGTTATATTTTTGGAAAGATAGTAAAAGGTAAAGGGTAATACCTTGAACATAATAAATCAGTATTATGATCAGGTCTCCTATCATAACCTCATTATTATGTGTTTGAGACAAGGATGCTAAAAAATTCACCCCGAGAAAAAAGCTTGAGATATGAATCTTGACATCCATGTCAAGATCACATTATAAGACTTATGATTGGTGATACCCTTTGATAATTCTTTGTTGGGGATGGAATTTTACCTTTCCACATGGTACCAAATACAGGAAAAAAGTGTAGGAAAAATGAAGTGTTTAACCTGCTTTCAAAGCTACTAATACACTATAGCATTGTTAGACCCATAGCAGGTAAAAGCAATATGGTATAAACTGATCTGCTTTAAAGACTGTAAGACACTTTGTACTGCCACAATTTTTCTTTATAGTTGTGACATAGCAGAGTATCTAACAGCTTTTAAAGCTGTTTTATCTTCTTCTACTTATGTTTGCTAGTCAGTGTTGTCCATTGTCAATCTGCAGCAAGCAGTCTGATTTTAACAGAGCTTAGGGGGTGCTTAACAAACGAATGTTAAGAAAATATTATTAAGAACCTTTCTGATGTCAAAAAGCTGCTTAAAAACCATGTCTTTTTCCATTTTTGGAGGTAAACTGCAGCACTTCATGCACTACACATCCATTTCCAGAGGCATAGCAGATGGAAAACACTAACATGACTACAATTCAACCAGTATAAAGATGTCTTCAAAAAGCAGTAAAGTTGCACACATACCGAGTCTCCAAAATAAATCTGTAGCAGTCTTCTCTTTATTCATAACAAATGCTGCTGGCTGCTTTTCTGCAAATCTCTTTTTAAATGAAGAAAGTAATTCTGAGATCTTACAAATTCATTCTCCTCAAACCTTTTGTGTGTATATTTGCCCAATAAATTGACTTCTCTGCTATGCATTCTGGTATCTCTGCTATGCAACCTTGGGATGAAATAGGTGGTTTTAGATTTTGTAAATTTTTTTATGGAAATGGAAATGTCACTGAAACACCCAGTGAATACAGCCTGAATTGGGAATGGTAAAACAACCCTGCATCTCTACCTCGATTATCTGTAGATCCCGACCCCTGGAAAGTTGAACTCTTCATCCCCTTATCTGCAGAGAATTCATGACCAAACAGCATGCAGAATTTATCTATTTTAATAATATGAAGCACAGTGCAAACACCAGAAAGAATTCTGACTATGAGACCATAATTTTTTAACTTGACCAGAATTAGTCTGGGCGTTCAAGCTGTTATAAACTGGAGGATGAAAACACTATTGGGCTCTCTCAATCTTATTATCTGTAATTGGGATGTCAGTCCAGGTCGCTAACTTCTCTTTGATTTATTCAACACTGCAAGGTTGCCCTGATGGCATAGAAGGATAAAGTCCTGATTACAGCTCAGTCCACCTGGGTTTGATTTCTGGCTCAGGCAGCTGATGGACAAGCAGGAGATGGGCAGGTGTGCTCATCCCAAGGGTTGATAGTTACAGTGGTATACTCTAGGTGATCCCTGTTGGAGATTAGGGATGCTGTATTGAGGATGTAAGTTCCCAAAGCAGTAAAAGGTGGCAGGCATGTCTGAGCTGCATCCCAGAGAAGGTGAAATGCTGCATGCCCCAATGGCACACCCATTCCAACTGCATAAGCATGTTGGCTATTTTGGGACGGATAAGTGGCATATAGGGCATAAATAAAAAAATCCACAGCAGAATGGTGATGGCTGAGATCTCAAGGATGCCATTATGATCCACAAATAACCCTAGCTAAGAGAATGTCCAGTGGAGTTAGGAGCAGCTTCTTGACCCAGCATGGGCATGGGACACTGGATAGAAATTATGATGATGCAGGTGCCAACAAAAATGTATTCAACAGAGTAAAATCTTTCTTTATGTCAGGCCACCAGTGAGCCACAAGTTTTTTCTGTATAATTAAAGTCCATAGTTTTGGCTTCTAACAACTCAAAAAGCAAGTCTATGCCTATCACATTTGATGGCAGACATTGTTGAGATTTGTATCTAACACTGTAAAGTGATTGTCAGCATTCCCTTTTGTCATGGGTATGCCAAATTAAGTAATAACAATACAATTCTTCATAAGCTACTCCTGTTTAAAAAAAAGAGGGGAGAATTTTCAACTTATAGCAGTGGAGGAGGACAAAGCTCAGCAATCAATCATCATTCAGTCCTGATCGTGACCATAACCTACTACTTTCTGTTTTAGGTTGTCTGAAAATTGCTCAGTTTGATTATTGTATCCTCAGTTAACTATTGTAATAGCTACATAGTGGACCAGTTCTTTGTTGCTGATTTTGATACACATTGAAAAAATGTAATAAATAGAAATCTGACAAAAGTACTTTTATTGTTTCCCAAATTAAATTATTTGCAACCTTTGCTCTGTACTCAGGTTATGTCAAATAAAGGTCACCAATGGATCACCATATTAATGCATGCTAAACAAACCATAAACATTTAAATCTTCGCACCAGAGTCCACTCACACATCTAGTATTTGTCTTGTACTCATTAGCAGCAGTACTGCCCAGCACATTCTTAGAGTCTCTGTCAGTCTTATATGGCTCTAACTTTAACTTTACCAACACTGTAGTTTTGAAAGTAGTAGTTTGTTTTTAATAATCCTTGTAGTATGGCAAGTACTTAAACGGAATCATCTTTAAGCATAAACTCTAATTCAACAGGGAAAGCATCACATTTGTTCTTTGAAAAAAAATTCCATCTTTCTGCAGATGGGGCAAGGCTGGAGGTTATATAAATCAGCAATGTCTACTTTAATTTTTTTTAGTAAACTGTAATAAGTAATCTGTGTAACTTAACATTTATTTGCTGTTGGTTTGCAGGGCATAAGCAGTGACTATTGGGCTCATGAAATGGTTTTGGTACCAGCTCTGTCATTGAAAGCAACTGCTCACTGTGTTCTAACAACTAATGCTGTAGTAACAAGCCAATGAAGCTTGGCCTGCCATGCTGCTGATACTTGGGGATGGCTTGATACCACTACAGCAAGGAATCAGGCAATCACAGGTGCTTCAATCTGCCAGTGCGTTGCAGTGTAACTGGAACTGAGGTGCATGGAAGCACCCAATGGGTCAAACCACTGAGGTCCAACCTCAGCAATGCACCTGTCAGTTGCCTTAAGAAAATGTCCTATCCCCAAAATAATACATTCTGCGACTCCCACTTCCAACTGTCTGCCGATGCTGGGGTAAAGAAAACAGGTGGGTATATAGGGAATGAAGGCTTGACAACACTTGCTAGACAGGTCCAAAAAAAAAAAGTTTAGTCATGTTGATTTTATGATGCTAAAGAGAAGCCCTGCACAGCAATAAGAAATTAGACTTAATGCAACTGAAGCTCTTCCTCCACAGAAACTGTTGCATGCCTTCCCCCTTTTATTTATTTTTTCATACTAAACATATGCATATACTGATGATGACAGTAATGCTTCTGTCCTTCTACACATAATACAAAGCTGCTTTAAACCCCACAATCTAACTTTTTGATGCAGGAATTACAGCATGTCACCTACCTTGCTTGTTTCTTTAGTCCTTGCTTGTATGATCCAGTAACTTACATATGTGTAAACAACTTCACATGTTTTCAGGTATAACATAATCAGAAAGAAAGCAGAATCATAAGCACCTACATGAAAAAACACTGAAATGCATGGAAAAGGTTCTTGCATACTAGAGTAGCTAAGACTGCTACTTTTATACAGTGGTACAGTTTTTTAGTTATTTAATAAATCTAGTGTATTTTCTATGTTGATGTGTGACGATCTATTGGATCTTGGTAAGATATCTCAAAGGAGTTAAGGTAGCACCAAAATCAAGGCATAATAGCTTGACTTCAGAAGTAATCAAATGCCAAAGCAATCACAGAGTGCTGAAACAGGGGTGTGACATATGCAGTTATGACTTAGCTGTATCAGCTAGACATGCAACATTATAGTACATGCTTGTCTTATTACTAGTGTATATATATATCGCTTCTCCCATAAATTCTTAATCTATATCACTACATCTCATAACTCCCATAATGACGCCCTTTAATCTAGTTATGTTATTAAAGACAAACTTCTACCCACCTTTGTCTAACAGATCAGCAAACCCATCCTCTTCATGTCTTTATTAAAAACATATTTCATTGCCTGGCTCCTAGTTGCAGGTGACATATTTCTGACTCCATCACAGATGGACAGGGTTTGACTAGCAGCCCCAGTACAGGATGGAACCAGGCTGGAAGGGGGAGGAGGTAATGGATGTAGCCCACTCAACTCCCTTTGTGAAGCGGTTTTGCACATTTGTAGGCACAGTAGGCTATACTAACTGTCTGCGGGAGACCAGGAAGCTCAATGTTCATGCCTCGGGATGATGGGGTTGCCTGGAGAGGTGAGCAATTGAGCTTTATATGGATACTCTGATCAGTAAGCTAATTTCAGCAAACCAAATATTACTCCAATAAATCCAGATATGTTTTAATGATAATTAATAACAAAGCAAAGCACTCTTAACATTTGCTGTTAACAGAGTCAGCCCACAATATGAGGGCAAGCTGTCATAAGTCCAAGCTCTCTCGAGATATACTAACTCTTTGGTTGTTATGTCTCATGCAATGGGTATATGAAGGGAAAAAAGCCAGAATTTCGTCATACTGGTATTCACAACAATGTGACTTGAAATAAAGCCCAGTAGCCCCGAATACGGTAAATACAGGACTAGGATGATTATGGAAAACATTAATTTTAAACCTTTATACAAAAGCAAATCTTCTTCCTTGTACCCAACATTTATGGAAAGAAGAACTTTAGGTCACAGAACATTTTTAAGGGAAAATGGCTAGGCTTAAAATGGTCTGCAAAGGCAGCTAGCCTAGTACTTACCGATGAATCTATGAACCCATGAACATGGAATTTGGAACCATGCAGTAGCATCCAGTCTCATCAACTGAGCTAGTTGAGAATCTCTGCTGAACTGTTATGCACGGCATAATGGTTTTCCAAAGCCATACCGGTAACACTCAGTACATATAAGTTATGGTACTACATGGCACAAGTTGGAGTCTCTTAGTTCTAAATTGCATTGTGATAAATAAAATGATGGACAGAAAGGAAGATTTTTATGTTCATATAAACTTCTACTAATATGTGTCTGACATGCACTTTCCTTCTCTCACTACTGCTGTCAACAGTGGGTATGTTTTCAAGAACATTCTCATCTATAAAGTCTGCTTGCATTGCTGCTTTAAAAATGTTAATAGAAAGAAATAATTCCCAATGAGCTCCAGTTACCTCCAGGAACCAAACGAAAAGGAAACAATACAATGCCACAAAACAAAAGTCTCTCCAGGAGGCAGGCTGTAGCAGTTTCAAAGAAGCATTAAATGCAGTCTTCAGTTGTCAGACCTTAGTCTCAATGTCACAGAGATGAAACAGGAACAACTCCAATCCGATAAAACACAGCACTGCTTTATTTAGACCACACAAGCGCTTTCACTACTGCTTCTTCAGGTGTACAAAGAAAGTCAAGATAGCACCTGTTTAAATACTCCAATAAAACACATGATCACTCATCTTAAAGGTAAATCAGCAGATAAAAACTTCTCAAAAACAAAAGAAAAAAAAAACTATCCATTTTAAAATGCTAAATATATAAATATAGAAAATACAGAAAATGCATATAACATGTAATACAGATTAATACATAAATAAAAAATACATACAACGAGATCCCACATTTTTAGAAAAATTGCTTAAAGAAACTTAACTCTATCATACATTTTGGCTAGTCTACCTGTTAAACTGCTTCAATAACATCTCAGAAATGTTCTGCATGTTTTTTTGAAAAAAAAAAAGAAATGTTCTGCATGTTTAATACAAACACAATGATAAATCTGATTTACTAAAGATAATGCAAGACAATAAAAAAAAATACTTCAGCAACATTTTTGTTTATAAATACAAATAAAATTACCTCCATGTTTACCTTTTTTCATGGTCCTCTTCCACCTTGTATCTGGTCCCCAAACTCAGCTTAAACTAACTAAAATGCATCTAGAATGCTGCAAAGTCACAAAGGCTTCTATGACATCCTTACATGTTGACATCTGCCCTGCATGAAGCTCCACCTACTCCTATGAATGGCATCCAACTTGGAGTGCCTGTTTCAGAATTTACCAAGACACAGCCAAGCCCAGGTCATAACTCTCAATTTCTTTGCTAAGAGTCATGGACAAAGCCAAAAATAATGGGGCTGGGGCAGAGGCCTAAAATCAGGGATAATGTTTAAATATTACTCTGATTCATTTAAAGAGTTAACAGAACATGTTTTGCATTAATGTGTATTTTATGAACACTAAGAAGTCTGAAACTCTAAAGTCTGTTACTGACTGACTACAATCCTTAGTGATTTACAGAACAATCAAAAAAATTACAAGGGACTGAGCACAAAATGAAGCAAAATAAGGGACATTCAATAACATTAGTGACAGCTATGGGGTGCATTCCAAGATGAAATGAACACATTCAATCTTTGACTCTCCCCAGTGCATATCTCATTGTCTCTAGTTTTATGCTAAGAAAAGCAGAGACAATTGCATGCATCCACAACCTCTTTTTTCCCAGTTTTGCATGGTGTTGGGGTATCATTTCAACAGTGACAATCATCACATCAAAAGGTTATTCCTTACACATTGTTTTTGTTCCGAAAACCTTCATCACTACAGCCAGTTTTCAGAAAGAGAGCTGATGTCCTGCAATGTATTAAATTGAAGAGTGAGAACTACAGTCCTTTTAATGTAAAAGATTGCTAAGAATTGCATTTAATAAGTTATAACACAGCTCCTAACAGAAGGATTAATACATATAAGAAGTTTTAGTAAAAAAGCTATCATGACTTGTTCATGGTTAAAGGAAATCATAAAAATATGAGAGACAGAGAACTGCAGCACAGTTTGTGTAACAGGTTGTAATAAACTGCTGTGAGGTGTCCATGTGTTTCTCTCACTTTGCACAGCAGGGAATAAAACCAAGAGGAAAGGCAGCAAACAGAATTCTAACCGTATGCCTCAGTGGTGTCATGCCTACTGGACTTTAATCTGTGTCTGCTCAGATTTGTATTTATTTTTTTGTCTAGAATGGACCTTTATTAAAATTGACAACAACAAACTAGTGAGGTTACATGAAAGAAATCATAAATCAATAGAACAAAAACAGCCTTCTGCAAACAATCCATCTGACTCCAATGGTCAAATCTCTCCAACATAAGTATAAAAAAATTATTCAGTATACGAAAGTACTCATTAAGTAATATTTTATTAACACCAAGCCTTGTCAATTCCTAACTAGCCAGCCACTTCAGTTTTAATAATCATTAGTTTACTTGACTTTTGACCTTTGATTTATCTTAGGCTTTTTAAGAATATATTCCAAAACCAACCATCTGGCCTCTAGTCTCTTACTTCTTTTTCCACTCCCATCTCTTTGTTTTCCTACATTATATCTTTACTTTCTCTAATTGTGGCAATTCTTTGTCTCCATTTCCTTGTTAACACTTTTTTTTACCCACCTATCATTCATATAGTAATTAACGTTTTTTCATGTTCCTTCAATTTTAGAGACAGATCACAATCAGTAAAAATAAGTCCTTTGAAAACCTGATATTTTTGTCACTGATATTACTTATCAACTCCTGCATTTCTGATTTCCCTTCTTATAACTTACTGAATTCCCAAAATATATGATCCCAAGTACCCCTGACTGGTTCCTCATATCTTCAACAATATGCATTACCCCAGGATACATTTTAGATATTCTGTCTGGTGTAGAGTAATATGTATGCACACATTTCCATGTGAAAATCTAGAATCTTCTTGAAACTGTTGCAAATGGAGGTGCTCTCTAGATGATTTCCCAGCCCTGCATTGCTAAATTTTTAACCAGTTTTATACAACATTTCTTCCTTTCAGTTTTAGCCTGATCATAAATTTTTTTCTAAAATGTATCTTGTACAATCTTCTTATCAACTGCTATATCTGATCTAGATTCTATTAAAAGACTATCAATTTTGGTCTATCTGACCTAGTTTCTACCTAGTTTCTATTCCATTGTCAAACTCAAGTAATGGTACGTTTCCTTTTGTGTTAAAGTTCCCTGTTACTTCCCCTCATTTTTAGCCTTTGCCATCTTGTACTATTTCTTTCCAATATTATGACTCCTTAAGAAATTTTCACCTAACGGCAGCCACAAATTACATTTTTTTAGTTCCCCTTTCCATGCATATCCCTATTGTTTGAACTGACTCTGACCAATTTCGTATCTTGCGCTATTTTAATATATTGACATTACCATAATAAACTTAGGCATCAGTATATTGAGTTGAATAATTCTTCTCTGCTTGCTTCCAAAATCCAACTCTTAATGAATCTAAACCATCTTCTCACTGCCCATCTAGCATCTGCTTCCATCTAAATTCATAGAGTCGGGATTGCATACAATAGGCCAGTCTTAACTGTGTAGCCCGAAAATATGATTCTAGGTTCGGTAGACCTAACCTTCCCTTTTCTACTATCAACAGCAGTTGCTTCCACTTTTATCTCGGTTTATTTCCTTCACAGATACATGTTTTAATCTCAGCATTTACTCTATCCAAAATCTTTTATCAGCTTCTCAAGGTATCCATGACCTGTATACAGTTGGAGAATATGAAAAAATCCAAGGCACAAACTAAAATACTAGGGAAAATTATCTGAACTAACTAAAGGCACACAAAATGGTATCCACTGTCTCTGTTATTATTTGTACTATACACTGAGCTACTAGCAGCAAAGTTTAGGTAAGCAGAAATGCAGGGATACAACTGATATAGACATCAGGGAAAAAAAAACAGCAAAACAGCATTATTTGCAAATGTTGTTAACTTTATATCCCAAAATTATTTAAGATTTTGAACAAGTACAGGGATTTAGCAGGATGCAAAATCAATGAACAAAAGA
This sequence comes from Protopterus annectens, assembly GCF_019279795.1. NCBI lineage: Eukaryota > Metazoa > Chordata > Ceratodontiformes > Protopteridae > Protopterus > Protopterus annectens. The sequence continues at coordinate 898,025,094 of NC_056735.1, forward strand.
CTACAGCCACTGTAATAAATTATTCAGTAAAATATGACCTTGTGCAGAAGTACCTTTATCTCTGGGGTCATTATAAAATGCATTATTTAAGGAGTATGGTTGGAGGGAAGTGTTGGACAGGCTTACAGGGATATGTTGAAGAAATATCTTTGAAGATGATACAGATAATGAATAGGTGGAAACTACTCAGTATGATTTTGGATACGTTTCAGGCAATAAAAATGTTCTTGGTTCCTCTGCTAATATATGCAGGTCAAGCACACATTATTTACTTTTTAATTCCTTTTTAACATTAAAGCTGCAAAAAGCTTTCAAGCCACTTACATTTTGCAGAAACCTATATCTTTAAAATTTAATTGCCACCCACCTAAACTATCTTCCACCAAAGTGAGTTATGAAGGAAAGATTTTTTTTTTTGCACACCAGTCAAAACCTTTGCAAGGACCACATTTCTAATGGCAACACTTTAAAGATGTGATCCAAGTAACGAGTTTATTAAACCTGCTGTTGCTGCTGCCACTGCCCCAGACTGCTACTTCTGGCTGCGTGGGAGATGTAGTCCAATGTGTCAGTAAAAACAGAGGAATGTGTCACATTGACACTATTTCTCCCAGTGTACTTTGAGTGGCTACATGTAAGAATGAACTACTAGTGCAGAAATGAAAAGTACAGTATGTCTGTATTAGCACTCATGCACTTCAAGAACAAAGATGTTTCTGAATATATGATTAGTTTCTTAGAAGTTTAACTTCATTTCTCAGCTGATCATTGAGCATATTTGTCATGTTTAACTGAATGCTGAAAATCTAATAAAAGTATATATATACTGTTTACTGTAACAGTAGCCTTAGTGCCAGTGCTGGTTTCTGTCACAAATACATACTTTTAACAGACTTCATGCAGTTATATTCACAGATGTTCAGTTTTTGTTGCAGTGTAAGCTCTTTGATGAATAAACCTTCCAGAATGATATTCACCTTGGAAGACTTATTGTATAACTGCATTGATTCGGCCGTACCTGATAGAACCAAAACATGCTCTTCAAGCAAGAGCAAACCTGCCTGGTGGGCAACTGCCATTAACAGGCTTTACAACAAGAGGAGGCAATTGCTGTCTGAGAGTAAGAGGGAGTGAGCCCTAAACTAGGAACACTCTCTCCTCAGCTTGAACAAGCAAATAAGACTTCTTGTGAAGTCCTCCAAAGCAAGCTACAAATCCAAATTAGCTTCCTCAACTACAGACAACCATAAGGCAGTCTTTAGTTGCATCTGTGATGCCCCTGCATTGGTCCAGTAATCAAGGAGCCTCAATCCTCACCACTGGCAACAGCTAGGGGATGTACACACTGGGAGGATGACAAGTACACACACAGTAAAGTGCAATTTACCTTAAGAGAACACAGAGATCACAGTCAGTCTGGGGATAGTTTCTCCCTCTTTCTCCAGATCCCCAATAAGACTCCCCAGTGGCACAGCTATAGGGTTACGATCTCAGCTGAGGGGCCAAGCCAAGACGTCCAGCACCCTCTCTGTCCACCCAGTGCTTCATGTCTCTGTCCAAGTAGCTGACACACACACACTTTGAGATTTGATTTATATACAAACACACACACATACCTGGCTAAGGCTGGCATAGGTTTACTAGCTATGCCCCCTTCTGCCCAGACTACAAGGTAGCTTCCAGTGCCACCAACTCTAGCTTCCAGTCCCAGCAACTCCTACTTATCAGCTACTATAACACCCTTACAGAGGGTGTCCTATCCTACTATGTAATGTTACTATTAATCCAAACGCTAGTCTGACCAAGAGCAAGGCTATTTAGGAGTGGCCTGTACAGTGTCACCAAATACATATGCAAGTACTTTAAGAGCTTAAATATGTCTCACAAATATCAGCCACAAAGATAGGTTTAAATACATTTAATAATAAATAATAAAAGATCAAGACAATACTAGGTAAATCACCACAGTCACGTCAGAGTTCAAAATCACAAGAAATATTTTAAAACAACATTGCAGGACAGTCTCAAATAAATACAGAAAACATCTAAACTAATCTTTACTATATTCCTATCTATATTTAAAACAGATACTATGCCCTAAATCTTACTTGCAGCAAGGCAAGTGCAGATGAGTGATGATGATGAGTGGATGTTCTAGCTAGGTCCAAGACAAAATACAAAATGCCCAGTCCCTCTCAGAGAGAGTTCTTAAATTAATATCAAATATCACTGCTGGGTTAGCTAAGATGACATCACTTTTTGTCACCTAACTTTAGCTCCCAGGTTAAAACAGAAACTAACATAATTTAACATCTCTGTGTTAAAATACATATTGTTCAGATGTTTGCCAGATCTGGGAAGTTGTAAAACAGTAAAACACTTTTACATTTCAAACTTAGTAATTAATTCTCTCCAAGACAATGCAAAAAACTTCTAGCTCTAGACATTGCATCTGCTACACTGAAACTGTGAGATAACAACTCTTGTTTATGGCCCAGCTATAAAGTAACTTAACCTCAACTGTTCTTAAGGTTTGCAAGTTAACTCTGTATGTCCCATTTTCTACTATTAAAACATACATTTGCACAGGTATATAGTTTATATGCATTTCTGTTCTAAGTCATCAGGGCATGCTGTGGTTACATTTTACCTCAGTACATAACATGCAGCTCTGTATAAATCATACCAATATTCACAAATGCATAGAATTATTTACAAAATTCCAGATAGCTGGGCTGGCAATATTTCCCTCTACCCCCCTCCCCCCCAAAAAAGAAAAAGAAAACTCAAGCTAGTTTTTCATGTGATCCTTGAGAAACATTGCTCGAGAGGGTTGAGCCTATCTGGGAATACTTTATCCCATTACCTGGTTTGAGATCCCATCTGCGTTGGCATTGCTAGCCCCACTGCTGTGCTGCACAGTCATATCATATACTTGCAACCCTAGGCTCCACCTTAGTAACTTGGCATTTTGCTGGCTGGCTCGATGTAGCCATGTGAAGGGATTGTGGTCTGTAATTGCAGTGAATTTCCATCCATACAGATAAGGCTGAAATTTCTGCAGTGTCCACACTAGGGCCAGGCATTCTTTTTCTACAGCTGCATGGCATTCCTCCCTGGGTTGAAGCCTATAACTGAGTTATACCACTGGGTGTTCTTCTCCCTCTGAGGAAAACTGGCCAAGTACAGCCTCCACCCCATGGTTTGAAGAATCCAACTGCACAACAAATTATTTGCTGTAATCTGGACTGGCAAACACAAGGGGTCCTCCTAAAGCTCTCTTAAGCTTCTAGAATGCCTGCTCACATACTCGGGTCCACACTACCTTATCTGGCTTGTTTTTTCTTGTCAGGTCTGTGAGGGTAGCAGCTATGGAATTATAATTGGGGACAAACTTTTTGTGGTTTCCTGCTGCCCATAAGAATGCCCTTGCATGTTTTTTGCTATCAGGGGCAGGCCATGCCTGAATGGCTTACACTTTGGCAGGTTCTGGCCTGATCTTACCCCTCCCCACTCTATGTCCCAGGTAGGAGATCTCTGCCATACCCACCTGACATTTTCTGGGCTTAATGGTCAAATCTGCCCACTGTAGTCTGCCCAGCACCTCTCTGACATGCTGAAGGTGCTCTTGCCAGGAATGTCTGTAGATGGCAATATCATCTAGGTAAGCAGGGGCAATATCTCCTGCTCCTGCTAAGATATGATCTACCAGCCTGTGGAAAGTTACTGGGGCATTTTCCATTCCAAAAGGCATCTTCATGAACTCAAACAAGCAGAAAGGAGTCACAAAGGCAGCCTCTCTCTAGCACTGGGAGTCAAGGGCACCTGCCCATAACCCTTGGTACGTTCAATGGTGGTAAGATACTTAGTCCCACCCAGCTGCTCTAGGGTTTCATCTGTCCTAGAAATGGGGTAACCATATGACTCTGTGTGACTATTTAGTTTCCTATAGTCCTCACAGAACCTGGTGCTGCCATCCTTCTTTGCTACCAGCACCACTAGGGAGGCCCAGGGACAGCTGCAGTCCTGAATTACTCCTAGTTCCAAGATTTCCTGTATCTCCTCCCTCAGAGTCTGTTTGACTCTCTCAGGCACCCTATAAGGGGTCAGGTTAATAGGCCTTTGGGTTCCTGTATCCACATGGTGCTGCAACAGGTGGGTGCACTCTGGTTCCCCAGTGAACATGCCCCCCAAACTCCTGTAACACTGCTTGGATTTCTCAAGCCTGAGTAGGTGATAGCTGCTGGGATATTGCTACCCCTTCCACTGAGGTGTCAGTCTGAGCCTCACTGAGGAGATCAGTCACCAGATCCCCCTCATACTCCTTCTGCCATCCACTGCAAATACTCAGTACAAGGGCCTTCCTATCATGGTAAGGTTTTGTCCTGCTAACATGGTACAATTTGTGCCCCTGCCTCATGCCTAGCAGTTCTACCATGTAGTTAACATCACTGACCTTCCTTACCACCTTGTAGGGTCCCTCCCAAGCTGCCTGCAGCTTGTTGTGTCTGACAGGGATGAGAACCATTATCTGCTGCCCTACAGCATACTCTCTAGCTCGAGCATTCCTGTCATACCAGACCTGTTTCTCCTGCTGGGCTTCTGCCAGGTTCTCTTGGGTCAAGCCCATGCGTTCCATGAGCCTTGTCCTGAGGTTTAGGACATATGCCAAAACAGACTCCTTGTGAGATTCACACTCACCCTCTCACCCTTCTACTCATCTCAAATTATATCTAGAGGTCCCATCACCCTATGCCTGTACAACAACTCAAAGGGGAAAACCAGTGGGTTCCTGGGGAACCTCTCTGTAAGCAAAAAACAGATGGGGCAAATATTTGCCCCACTCCCTCTTGAACTGGTCTGCAAATGCCCATAGCATCATCTTGAGTGTAGAGTTTAACCTCTCAACAAGACCATTAGTTTGAGGATGGTAGGGGGTGGTCTTTTTGGTGCTTCACCCCATAGTACTTTCACGTACAAGCCTGAGGTCTGACATGAAATCAGCTATAAAGTAACTTAAACTCAACTGTTCTTAGGTTTTGCAAGTTTACTCTGTATGTTCCATTTTCTACTATTAAAACATACTTTTGCACAGGTTTACAGTTTATATGCATTTCGGTTCTAAGTCAGCAGGGCATGCTGTGGTTACATTTTAGTTCAGTACATAGCATACAGTTCTGTATAAATCAAATCAATATTCACAAATGACATAGAATTATTTACAAAATTCCAGATAGCTGGGCTGGAATATTTCCCTATATCACAGCATTCACAACCTAAAGGTAAAGGCTTAGATTTCTGAAAACTGGTTGTTAATGAAACCACATATACTGAACCCATGGAAATACTTAACCTGTTGGCCGAGTGGTTCTGTGAAAATTTCACTCCTCTGTCCCTGCCACATGCAACCCATGACATCCCTACCAACTGTCCCCTATCTTGTATCTCTACAGAGCAGTTCAAAAATGCCTTCTCTAAAGCGAGAAACACAGCATCTATAGGACCTGATAACATCCCAAGCTGTGCCTTACATAGGCTCCAACAAGAATTATGAATAACACTGGGTACTGTTTTCAGTCATAGTGTACCCACCATCTTCATCCCAGCCAAATGAAAATTGGCCACCATTATTCCCTTGCAGAATGGTGGTGCTTCCAATGACCCTGGGAACTATAGACCTATTAGCCTGACTTGCCTTATATGCAAGGCCATGGAGCAAATCATCATAGACCTTATTAACAAAGATATAGGTAATCTCCAAACACTTGACCCTATACAGATTGGATTTGTCAAAGGGGGATCATGCCTGTCAAACCTGGTGGACTTCTTTGAGACAGTCCCTAAGGCCCTGGATGAGTGGAAATCTGTGCATACAGTCTACCTAGACTTAGCCAAAACTTTTGACACTATACCTCACTCAGGCATCATTGGCAAACTCACCCAGCTAGCTATCAACCCTTATATCATTAGATGGGTCACTAACTGGCTCACTGATAGAACACATATAGTCAAAATAGGGGAATCTACCTCCAACAGCAGATCTGTAACAAGTGGTGTTCCACATGGATCAGTCCTGGGACCTCTACTTTTTGGAATCCATTTCTCTGAAGTGCAAGCAAAAACTAAAGGTCTGTGGGTGACAAAGTTTCCCGATGACTGCAAACTGGGAGTGGTCATAGAATCTCCAAATGATGTTGTGATGTCCGGTTAATATCCCACCAATCTGCCACTAATAATATGTGATGCCCTACTATATCCCACCAGACTTCCAACAATTAAATGATGTCCATTACTATTCTGGGTCAGTACCTAAGGAGCTTCAATTCTCACTACTGACTCCAATATGAAACTGTCACTTAAACAGAAGTAGTATTTCACATATTTCCCCTAAGATGACCACAAGAACATGCACAGTTTTCCTGGGGTAGACTATATATGTTAAAAAAAATTAATACAAAAAGAAGCAGCAAAGCTTTCTTGGCTCCTATTTAAACTCTAACTGGTGTGTTTTTGATTTTGTATTTAGCACTGGGGAAGGGTGCAGACCCAAAAGCTTTGCTGCTGCTTTTTGTATTAAAAGTTTTTTCTTAACCTGGTAGTATTCTACTGTTGCTTTTTTGTTTCCAATAGACTATATACCTCTGTTGACCCCAAATGTATTTTCTTATTATACACTTCAGAGCAATGTGCCCCAGTTTAAGACCTCTGATACACTTACACTCAAACTAAATTTAAATCTCACACATCCAATCAATTCTCGGAAAGCCTGACACAAATTTTCAGCTGTGTCTTTTCCTCAAAATAAAACAGTAATGCTGCCACCAGTCAGAATGTCTTCATGCCCTTCTAAAGGGGTGTCTAATTATGAAAATTAAATATAAAAATAAGAGATAGCTATGACCGTAAGTGACCAGGCCTATGACGTGACCTGGGGAGTATCAAACAGGTAGAAGCACTCTCTAATCTCTAAAGAAAAATACTGATTTCCAGCCACAATGTAAAGTAATGAAAAACATTTAATAATAAGTAAAATGATTACAAGAATATAAATCAATAGCTTTCAATAAACACCAGAACTCAATCACCAGCAATTTAAAATTAAACTGCAGGATAAAAGTCCATTGTTCTAGAAAAACTCTTATCTTAATAACACCAGAACTCAAGTCACCAGCAATTTAAAATTAAACTGCAGGATAAAAGTCCATTATTCTAGAAAAACTCTTATCTTAATAACTAAGCTTTCCTAATCTAACTAATGAATACTGTCCCTGATCTAATCTAACACATAACAGCAAGGCAAAAGGCAGGCTTACAGTTTTTGGCAAATTCTCTTTCATGGGTGTCCACTGACTGCACAGGACTGTAAATGACTGTACTTCACAAAATTGCTCAGCACTTGACAAACTGCAGTCTTAACTGTCTTATTTTAAAAATAACAGCTGTTTGAAAAAGTTATTTTCTGTCAATCAGCAATTTAAATAATCACTTAACAACAAGTAACATTCTAATGATATCACTCACTGTTCCACAGATTCTCTACAGAACTTTAGAATGTCCCTCTCAAACATGCACTATTAGAAAATCATCAAAACACTGACAGATTCTCTAAACATTCTGTATAAACAGGGAAATACTCAACATTTTAAAACTTGTTTTGCATTTTCACAATTAGACATGCTGGCATACAATACAAGTTAATCTGAGAATATACACAAATCTCCTGCCAGACATGTTAACACAGATGACAGTGTTTTCATTTTCTTCACAGATGTCAACATCCTACAAGAGGGTCTTACAGAAACAAATGACTGGTGCCAAAGTTATGGCCTTAAACTCAATGGAAAAAATATGTTATCATCCCTTTCGGTAAGAATGATGTTCCTGCTAACTACCACATCAATGTCAACACCCTAAGTACGCACTCAGTGTGAGAGATCTGGGCACACAGGTTGACAGCAATCTTATCTTTAATCACTATGTCTCCACAGTGGCAAGGAGAGTGGCATGCTGTATT